>NC_080740.1:16386413-16689443 GCF_020826845.1 Diceros bicornis minor
TAAAACATCACTGTCCAGTACAAACAGCCAGAGAACACTTTCCATTTAAAAACGCCTTGCTGCTGAACAAACATAGCTAACTCCCTTGAAGATTATTTTAGCCCTCATTGCCTTTGCACAAAGATTCCTCATGTTACTTTGAGATCGTCCTTTCATTACATTGAGAACAGGCCATCTCTATTTGAGTGTGATGAGAAACTTAAGCCACTGAGGCAGATTGAAAGTTTGGCTCTGGAGCATGCCATTGGAAGGACGTTCAAATGTTTACCAGTGCTTTTCCTTGGCTGCACAGTACCTGCACCTGTGTTTTATGCTACAAAAATATTTCCGTCCCCAGGAATATTTAAACCGCTTAAATTCAAAACACAGAAGACAACTCTAACTCTGTGTTAAGGACTTGATTATTGTACCTTTGTAGAGAATTCCAATCCAATTTTAGCTTCTTCCTACCCAATTTTTCCACATTCTCTTCCTGCCCTCTCTCCCACCCACATTTTGGCTACTCCCCTGCCCAGTAGGATTTCCACTGGAGTTACCAATGGAAAAAGAGATAAAGCAATCCAAGCATTTCATATAGAAATATATTCCCTTTCCCATTATGCAAAATGACCAAGAATTAAAAGCATACCCCATTTTAATCCTTATGAGTTTTGATTCCTAATATTAATTATGTTCCATACTTTTCTCTGAACTCAAAACTCATCAGGCCAATATCTGAAAGTCTATTCAGTACAAGAAAATTGATCAAAAGTTAATTTGTTGAAGGCCAATGTACTCGTATCTGCTGAAGTTTAAAAACAAATTACAACGGTCCATATTAGATAGAATAGTTTCACCATCTTTTCAAGATTTCTGTCAAGTTTTAGTTGACCACTTTTCAATTTGCTTTCATAAACAGCATCTTAAGGGATGCTCAGTTTCCCTCTGCCTCAATAGAACAATATATCCATAAAAATATATCCATCAGGAAAATATTTTCATGAAAAACATTTTCATGAAGAATACATTTACATATTCATAAAGAATATAGTTTTGAACAGTCATTTGAATAGATTCTTAAATGTAAATACGCTTTGAATACAGTCTCATGAATATATTCTTGTGACCCTCAGATTTTCCATCTCTCTGCTCTGCCTTCTTTGTTTCATCTTATTGTTTCAGTCTCCTCTTTCAATACACATCAATCTCCCCCTCTGTCCTTCACCCCTCAACCACCCCCCAAGTCTGCCCACAGGTAGGGTGACCAGACATCCTGGCCCAGAACATTCCTGGTTTTCCACTTGTGGTAGATAAACTATTGTCTGTTAAATATTTTAGTGTTCCCTTTCCTTCTCAAATAAATTCTGGTTTGAACAATATCTTATGTGGTCCCTCTCCTGAGTGCTCCATCTCTGTCATCTCCAGTCTGGGATTTGCTGTGTGATGGCAGTCCTAGCTCCCAATAGGCAGTCTCTACTTTTTATCTCAGTTCCTCCCAGTTAGTCAAAGAGAGACAAATTAAAATTACGGAAAACACTGTGAGGAAAACAAAATGAAAATTGTCAAATAAAACTTTGCAGGAAACTCCAATGCTTAGTAAAACTACTCCATGCCGGAAAACTTACTGTAACTTTGTTCAAAATAGTTAAAAGAAACAAGTAAATGTGAGTGATTAGATTTTTATTATATAGACCTTTGAAAAATTGTCTTCCAGGGGATGAATCTAGAGGTGGATAAGGAGAAGTAGGACAGGAAGAAGGGGTGGATTACACGAGCCCCCGGGATGACTGTGACATGTCCCTCTAGGAGGGTAAACTCGCTGTCCAACTTAAGAGTCCCCTCCTTAAGGGTCTCTAAATTAAAAACGCACACGGGGTGTAACATAAACCCCTGCATTCTATGCTATGCCGCCGTTTATTGAATGCTTATCCTGCGCCTGGAACAATGCTCTGCGGTTATCTCATTTAATCTTCAAAGTAACCCTCCCAATTAGATGTTATTATTTTCATGAAGAAACTAATGTTCAAAGAAGTTTTGTAACTTGCACCAGGTGACACATCTAGAATGTGATGAAGGTAAAAAAAGAACTCCATAGCTGATGCCCCTACATGTTATGCAAACAAAATCTGAGGGAATATGATACAATCTAAGAAAGCTATAAAAAAACCCAGTATGCATATATGAGGTGTATATTATAAGCAAGTATGATATGTAAACTTTAGCATTCATTTAATGATTAGAGAAATTAAGACTTGCAGGGAAATCTTCATGGAAGAAATAAAGTAGTTTGTGGGAGGGTGACGTTTTTGGTACTTAGAAAATGGAGGACAGGCAAAAAGAATTAAGCATTTCTTCATTGCTGTGAAGCTAATTAAAATATATAAAGCTCTTAGCACAAAGTCTGACAAATTTTAAACACTAAAATATTTTGTTTTTTAGATAATGTTTGAATAATATTAATGTTTAATATATTAATATTAATAATATTAAACACTAAAATACATTATTTGATATATATTTTAGTGTTATGACATGATATGGGCTGGTTGAAGACATCATTATGGTGGTTGGCATTTCCAAAATAAATGTAGATTTACAAAGATTTTCCAGCAGAGTTTTGACGAAGTTACACCTCTTTGTTTCCACAGGAATAGAATCAGGCCATCTAGGCTTCAGCTCTTCCAGATGTGAATAGGGATATATTGATTGAAAGTGTTGTGACAAATATTTTCCCATGTGATTTGCATGTTTTCAAACTCGTAAAGCACATGAATGTGTTTGTAGACACATGTGTATGTAAGTGTTAGAAACAGAGCAACTTTCACGTTCAGAATTGAGTTATCTGGGGGCAGGGAGAAGCATTCTTATTGCTATAACTTTATCTCTACAATAAGTTAAAAAAGAGAGAGATGGGAAGGATTAAAACTACCAAGAGCATTAAAAAAAAAGAAATAAAACTTAAATATAGATAATAATATTTGAAGATTTCTTTTCAAAACTTATTGAGGAATTAATTAAAGATCTAATAAGTTTTGTCATATGATATGTGCAAAACTGGAAACCATTCAGTAAAATATTCTGAAAAGAGCTTTTTTTACAATATTGTACACATTTGCATACAATTGTTTAAAAGAAGAAATATGATAAAATTTCTATTCACGTTTCCTTATTATCATAGACTCTAACTGTCCTCAATCAGAAAAACACATTTATCCCCTTTTTAAGTAGGAGTAAATATTTTCTAACAACCTAAAAAATTCATTGTTCAATATTAAAAATAATTCTGAGTCCTCCATAACATTTTGATTTTCATACCATTAGTTCAATAAAATAATCTGTTTTTAAAACTCCAAAATTTCTCTTTAGACATCAAATGGCTCTTAAAATCAATGTTTTGACAATTTAATTTAATGAATCATAAACATATGGATTAGTTTTCATTGAATGACACATGATATTAAAAATTAAGGCAAAACGTCCTTGGCATGTTATAGTTCAGTTTAAGCTTATCAGAAATGTTTGAAAAAGACTGATTCTGTATTTTTTAATATTATAAAATATAGCGGAGGTGTCTCAAAGTGTGAACAAATGAAATTTTCTGTTCTAATTCTTTTAAGTCTCAAGAATAGTTTTAAATTCTACAAATATTGTATTTTTACATTCAATATTTCTCTTGAATCTTTGAATTGCTACATTTTTTCAATTAACTAAATTTATTTTACTTTAATTTGTTTAATTTAATTACAATAGCTACATTATTCACCTAATAAATAGCATTTATTGATTTCCCTCAAGAGGTTCACAGGAATTATTACATATTTGGTGCAGAAAACTTTAAAAATGACAGAAGTGTTCAAAGGAAGAAAAGGAAGATGAGAGGGGTGGAGGGAGGGAAAGAAATAATGGTTTGCCAAGTTGAGGCACTCCAGCAGCCATCCCCTCCAAGGACATTTAACCTGGAATAAGCATAAAGTGGGAGCAGCAAACCCATAGTCCTAGACTCTGATCCCCAGTCCAGGAAGCTGTTGTTTATGTTTTTTGTTGTTTGTTTGTTGTTTAGGGACTTGCCTGGAGCAATTCTGTGGAGTCTGTCTCCTCGATGGTGTGCCATCACAGAGGACTCTTAAGAGGTTTTTAAGTATTATTTTTTTTTCAGGTCTGGCATCCTAGAGGTCACCCCTATGTCAGCATATCTTAGTGGGCAGCCAATTACTGCTCAGACTTGGTGTTCAAATAGTACCTTGGGCCTATAAGCCCTCCATACTTTGCCATTAATCTGTATTCTCTAATTTCTTATTTTCTGAAACCAATATGTCCTGTTCATTCACATAAAAATTCTAAACAAAACTTTAACAAAACAGCAATATATATAAATATACATTTATTTTATATATATATAAAAATCTATCTACCTATATATCTTTATTTCGATCTATCTCTTGACCAAGTTAGATTTATTCCAAGAATGCAACATGAGCTTGACATTCAGATACAGATCAATGTAATTTACCAATTTAACAAAATATATGAGGAAAAGCAATCATATTATCATTTGTACAGATGCACAAAAATCACTTGATAAAATTCAACTCTCATAAACATAATATTGAGCAAAATAAGCCAGATATTGAAGAAAACATACTATATCATTCCATTTACATAAATTTAAAAAATAGATGAAATTCATCTATGGTGTTTACAGATGAAAATTTATTTGCTAAAAGTATAAAAAAAGCAATTACCAAAAAATTAGGTTAGGATTTACTACTGTGAGAGAGATAGAAAGTAGTAATTCGTGGGGTGCAGGGGGCTCTTTGGGACTGGCAATGTTCTATTTCTTGACCAGAGGGGTGGCTACAAGTGTTCGCTTTGTGATAAATCACTGAGTTATACAACTATGTTTTGTGTACTTTCTGTATGTTTATTCATTTTACAATAAAAAAAGGTTATATTTGTTATCTTGATTGTAGTGATGGTTTCATGGAGGCAAGGCTTATCAAGTTGTACACTTGATATATATGCAGTTTAATGTATATCAATTATAAATAATGCAATGTCAATTGTAAAGCTGAAAAAAAAGTTTAAGATGTATTATTTCTTTGAAAGGAACCAGTACCATATGATGGGTGATAATCATAAGATTCGTCAACCGTAAGAAATAAACTTTCAGACCTCAAAATAGACTTTATCTCTCCATCTGGTATCTGCTTTATTTTGTAGGTGGAAAGAAAACTTGAGGTGCACCTGGAAAGGCTGGGGTATGCAATATTTTTTAAAGACTTGATTAACACCTGCTTAAATATTTTCTTCCAATCTTTAATTAAACAGTTAAGGTAGGACTACATTTCCAGATACACAATCAGACTGAGTCTGAATAATACTCTACAGCTGCTAATTTCCCTTTCCAAAGAGAGAGTTAAACACCAAAATTTTCTTCACTTTCAAAAAAGAGTGTTCTTTACTTTCTAAAAGAAGCAAAACCTCAAAACAGAAAAAACTTATATAAGGAGAGAAAACAATCAAAATCATTTTTTTAATTCTGAAAATTACAAATACACGTTTTTTCCCTCATTCGGAGAGGATTGTCTAAAGATTCCAAAATAAAATTTAGTCAATAAAATGATAAGGTGAGCAGATTTTTCCCAACATATCAACTACTAGTACTACTTTAGAATATATATTTTCAACATCTAAAAACAATAACATTAATAAATTAAGTTGCAAAATTCTAGTCTAGTCATCAATAGGATAAGGACTTGATTATAACCCTTCAATCACCCAGCTCCTAGAAAGTAAAGTGGAAAGGTATACAGAAGGCATTTATACTTTAAGTATATCATACTTAAGTTGGTATTTATAGAATAATTAAAGTCATACTATTTTCATAAGTTTATTATCAAATTTCTTGTGCCACTTCCTGATTTGCAGAATTTTAGGGTTTTTTTCAATCCCTTGACCAGTTAATTTTCTTTTTAAATAGTGCATTGTACTGGGTAAAGAAAAAGAGGGAGAAAGTGAAAAGGAGAAGAGAGAAGGACAAAGGAGGGAGGCAGGGAGGGACAGAATAAGAGCACCTATGTGATGTCATCATCTTTGCATAATGGCAGTTTTAAGGCTAATGGTCATGGTTTCATTAGAGGGACAATTCTGCTAGTAATATCCAATGCATACTAGTGTGACAAAGAGCAATCCTATCCACTCCTTCTGTATATGTAGATTGTCACGTGGGAAGGAAGAATAAGACTGCTCGTGAGAATGCTTTTGTTAGTGAGGTGGTGGGCGCTCCATTCTGAAGTCAGACTGTGTGGGTGTGAATTGTGGCTCTATCTCATACCTGCTATGCGACCTCAGGCAAGTCACTTAATCACTCTGTGCACCAGTTTTCTCATGTCTAAAATAGGATATTAATCAAGCATACTTCATAGGGTTGTTGTAAGGACAAAATATGTTCATACATCAAAAGGGTTCAGAACATTCCTTGGCATATGTTCTATGTAAATGCTTGGTATTAACTTTTTTTTACTATTATTATACCTATGTGATTATTTTCATTGCTTAATAAAACAAGAAGTTGGTGCAAAACGCCATATTTTTGTTTATTTTGAATGCTCATTTCCTTAACTTTAAAACATCATTTTAAATTTCTATATAGGTCCATGAAGCTGCATCACAACATACAATTTATAAAGGAAATAGTGATATTTCCATTATAATTTATTATTCATGGTATAACTCCGTTATGATACCCAAAATGCATGCATGAATTTAGATCCAAAATCCAATGAAATAATAATTTCAAACTTGAACTTTTCCAGTGAAAAGTCTTATAATCTTTAGAATTAAAGCAACTTAAGTGAATCATAGAAGAATTCATACACTTATCAAATCTTTCATCAAAAGATCTTTCGAAGATTTTCTAAAATATTAATTTCACCTTAAGACTTATCAATATAAATACTCTCCAATAAAATACTAATTTTTAATGAATTCCCAGTGATATAATAGTAAGCAAAATCCAGGTGACATAATAGTAAATGTTATCATATGTTATCAGTATAATAAACATCTGGTCAAATTATGAGTCACCAGTGAAGAGTGAAGAATGATGAGCAGTCACTGAATAGGTGGAACGATCTGGTCATTGTCCCTTTACACTAATTTTAGTGTTATCCTCCAGTAATCTGTGAAAACAAAGCTAAGAAATGCTAATATTTTTTAGGAATAAGAAAATGTTAATAAAAAATTATAATATTAAGCAAAATAAGAATGGCTGAGGAAAGAAAAGTATCAATCATACCAAAATATGTCTGATTACTTCAATGAAAAGTGGACAGTTGGCCCTCTGTATCGACGGGTTCCACATCTGTGGATTCAACCAACCAGGATTGAAAGGCCTGCAATGGTTGCATTTGTACTGAATATGTACACACTTTTTTTCTTGTCATTATTCCGTAGACAATACAGTATAACGACTATTTACATAGCATTTACGTTCTGTGAGATATTGTAAGTAATCTAGAGATGATTTAAAGTATACAAGAGGATGTGCATAGTTTATATGCAAATACTACACCATCTTATGTAGAAGACTTGAGCATCCGTGGATTTTGGTATCTCAGGGGGTCCTGAAACCAACTCCCATAAGATACCAAGGGATGACTGTATACAGTTTAGTGTTTGCTGCTGGTATCCCACCAAGATCCAGTTTGTAGCAGGTACACCCATCCCCAGCTGTTGTCAGTGTTGGCTACTAACGGTTCCTGGCTGCCATCTTCTCTGGAGAACTGACCTCACCATGTGAGAGCTACCTCACCACAGAGCTGCCCTCCCACACCTCACACCTCACACATCTAAAATCAGGAACAGCTTGAATCCTTATCTTAGGCTCTGCTTCTAGAGACCCCAACCTAAGAGACCAACCATTTTCGTTTCTTCCTCAAAATCAATCAAAAGGAAATATATCTAGGATTTAAGTAAGCTACAAGAAGCAGTATTTAAATATGATTCTTAGTCCCTGCTAAAGTAGTGAATCAATTTTCTCCTATCGTTATTATTTCAACAGGAATAAAATAGTCTTTCTGTAGTGCTAGAAAACATGAACTACATGGCCTTCTATGAATTGAAGTCTAAGTATGTATGTATGCGCATGTGTCTGTCTATGTGTCTGTGTGTGTCTGTATCTGTGTGTTTATGTGTATATATAGTATGACTTCTGAATCACAATTTCATAAAATACAACACACACACATGGCATTTCACTGTGTGGTCAACTGACTGAAATCAACACATTTAAATGTGCAAATTCAGAGAAAACGCACTCGAAGTGTGTCAGCATTATTTTAAACTGTTTCTTTCAAAGAGTTAATTCCTTATGATTGCTATTCTTGATGGATCTAGGAATTCTATAAGTTGAATGGGATAAATAAAGATACATCTTTGTCACCAACATGTACCTGCATGAATGCGGGCCCACTTTCCAGAACTTGTAACATATTCACAGATAATTCATAGGTATCAAGTCTGTTCTCTATAGGGCTAAACTTAAAGTTTTTGCAGCTCTTTTCAGAGCACTTCTTAAAATAAATTTTAAGAATAAATTAAATAGACCTCTCCTCTTTTACTACAGCATCTGCTGAACTATTAGAACCAGAGATAGTCTTTTTTTTTTTTTTTTTGTGAGGAGATCAGCCCTGAGCTAACATCCGCCAATCCTCCTCTTTCTTTTGCTGAGGAAGATGGCCCTGGGCTAACATCGGTGCCCATCTTCCTCCACTTTATATGGGACGCCGCCACAGCATGGCTTACCAAGCAGTGCGTCGGTGCGCACCCGGGATCCGAACCAGCGACCCCCCGGGCCGCCGCAGCGGAGCGCGCGCACTTAACCGCTTGCGCCACCGGGCCGGCCCCGGCCCCCACAGATAGTCTTAATCTGCATAGTTACAATTCTCAAGGGCTTTGACATTGTTGACATATTCTAAGATCTATGATCATCTAGTAGGTAAATTCTGCATTGCTCCCTCTATAGATTAACTCTCCCCCAGGTTACTAAGAGAAAGATGACAGAATAGCTATTAAGAGAAGCAAATGCTGATCACGTTTCTTTAATTTGCTTGTCTATTGACTCATCAAATGAGAAGAAATTGCTATGCTGTCATGAATTTAACCCTTCCTAGCTGCACTTACTCACCCCGCATAGGATTTTACAGAACATGACATATGGTCCTGTTGGTATACACTTTGTCAGTTGGGCAAGAGTGACCAATAGAATTCCTTATGGCAGTCAGGGCCTGTAGGACGTGAGAGCAGAAAATAAGCAGAATGATTTGAGGCTGTCTCCCGTTTGGCTGAACCAGCACTCATTCCAGGTCTCTCTTCTCTCATCTCACCATGAATAGAGTGCTATTGTGCATGTATGTGAAGGGAAGAGGGATTATTGGATATTCAATTGCTCTAATTTCACTGATTTTTGGTCCAAACTGCAATTTAAAGATGTCTAGCACTTTTCAAATCGAGGATGCAGTGGCTAGGAAAGGTCTGTTTAAACTGAAACAGGAAAATACTCTTTGATTCTAAAGTAGGTTGCTTAGAAACACCAGGATACCCTATGGAGGCTAGCACACAGATAGGGAAAGAGCGAGGAGGGAAGGGAAGGAGATTCAAGGTGAGGCAAAGAGAAGAGAAAAAAATCTAAACTTTGTCTAAAATTGTTGAGCCACATGTGATTTTTACTGTTACTAAAGTTACTAAACTTACTGACTATTATCAGTATTTGTGTTAAAAATTAACAAGAAAAGTCTGACTGGATTTCTGGAAGACCCATCAGATCCGTCAAAAGGGGAAGGGGCTTACAGGGTTATGAATACAGAAATAGTAAACTTCAAAAATTCAAAAGGAAAAGGAAAATAAATCTAACTTGGAAGTGAAATCATATTTGGCAAAGGAAAGAGGAAAGAAATATGACAAGTTCATTTGTTTCTAAGAAAATTCTCCTCTAATTCTCTCATTTTGGTGACATTTTAAGAGTTAAAAAATCATTTAAATTCATGATCTTAGAATTTCTGTTTAAAAGAGTTTAACACTCCATGATGCAGCGTCTCCAAACTCTCAAATGTATTAAAAAATACCCATGAAAATATATTTTGAAACTCAAGACTTTTTTAAAAAATTACAATCACAACGTGAAGCCCTGTATATTCAGGGCTGATCCAATTCGATAGCTTTCCTTTGTTTTCAGCAGCTAAACGTACATACCTCATTGGACTTCTTTATAAACCCTTTCCATCCATTTTGTTTTTATGAAATTCCTTCAAGAATCTGTCAATAGATTGAATGGGAAAGCTACCGAATTGAAATCAGGTTAGAAAATTGTTCTCTCCCCCACCCCCACACGTTCTAGTTCTTAACTCTGAAATCCAAAAGAATTATAAACTGAAAATTAAGCATCCATTTCTCTACTAAAAGATGTTTCTCCTGAGAAAGTTAGAATATCTCTCTCTAGGTACCCTTCATATACTTCCATTTTGTGTTTAGACTGCAATAACGCAATCACGCATAAAGAAGATGGGCATTGAAAGTGGATTTTGGCACCCTGGGAGGCATAAACTTGCTGAGAGCCTTGATAGAAATTTCTCTGGAAATTTTAGTCTATCTCACATTGAGTTGACCAGGAATGTGCAAGAACCAAGCAGTGGAAGAAGGAGATTTGCAATTCAGTCCAACAGATCTATACCAGAACTGAAGAGGTCTTTCAGTCAGTACCCGGGTGGATGGCAGGTGAAGTCAAGGGCAATGAATGAATGAATAAAAACCAATAATGGATTTTAAAAGAATATTATAAAATTTAAAAAAAAGAAATATCATCCTGGAAACCATATCTATAAAACATATTTATTACAAAACCAGGACAATTTTTTAAGGACCAACAACTTGGTATTCACAATAGAATATAAGATGATACAACTACAAGTAAATCACATGCTGAAATTTAGAAAAACAAAGAGTCTTCAGAAAAAAAAATGTAAACTAAGGTTCATTTTAATTTTTATTAGTTTTAATTTTATTTTTTACACTATATGGAACACTGAAAGATTGAAAGGAAAAAAGATAAGCATAAACCAGCATATCTTTAAAATCCCTTTATAAGTTATTAATAGAAAAGTGGATATTGCAGAAATCAAATCAATAATGTGGAGAGCACAGGTGAAGCTCTCCCAAAAGTGAAGGGAAAGGACAAAATAGACAAAGTCAAAAAGAAAAGGAGCCAGCCCTGATGTCCTAGTAGTTAGAGTCCAGCACGCTCCACTTTGGTGGCTTGGGTTTGGTTCCTGGGAGCAGAACCACACCACTTGTCTGTCAGTAGCCATGCTGTGGCAGTGCCTCACATAGAAGAACTAGAAGGACCTAGAACTAGAATATACAACTATGTACTAGGGCTTTGGGGAGGAAGAAGGAAAAAAAAGAAGATTGGCAACAGAGGTTAGCTCAGAGCCAATCTTTAAAAAAAAAAAAAAAGGAAAGAAAGGCAGGCAGAGATCCTATCGAAAATCATGGGGGCCTTGAGAAAGCAACTAGAACTGAAAGACAAACAGCAAAGATGTATTAAGCAGCAAAACAGAAGCTTTTTTGAGGTGAAAAAAACTGTCTAGAAAACTGCTGGCAATTTTTGTAACATTTATGTTTCTGCTAACGCAGGTAATATATATTTAGTGGAAAACTTTTGGAGAGTGAGAGAGATAGAGAGAGACAAGAAAGGCAAAGAAACAAAGACAAGAGAGGCAAGAAAGACCAAGAGACAGAGAGAAAGAGAGAGAGATTGAGAAAGTGAGGAAGAGAGAGGGGAAAAAAGAAGGAAGGAAAGAAAGGAAGGAGGGAGAGAATGGGCGTGATTACATATAATCACAGCACCACGAGAGAATTAATGTTACAATTTTTCGTGCACTTATTGGAAAAACATATGTGAGTGAATTCTGCTTCTTAGAAAACTGAGATCACTCTGTTTATCTTTGTTACCTGTTCCCCTCCCCCACTTTATTTGTCAATGGTATTGCTAAAAATAATTAAATGATTACCTAATTTTCTATGATAACTTATTTAACCAACTTTTTATCTGGATGTTTACATTGCAGTTTTCAACCACTATGTCATGAGACACTGATTTGGAGCCATTCTTTTGTGACAAAAAGTATGTAAAACCTGCGGTCCATTTTATCCACACAACAACCTCATTAAACATTATCGCATGGAATTTTTGCACATGCTAATATTAACCTCATTTGTGATGATTGAGAAAAAAATAGAACCACTGGAATCCATGGTAAAAAAAATCCTTGTACATGTCTCATTAAAACAACTCTGATATTTCCTTAAAGTAAGCTCTAAGGATGAGAATTATTGGGACTGGTTGAAAAATGTTAATATACTGATTGACATTTCTATTTCCTTTTGGGGGGATATGAATTATTTATTCATATTCTTTGTTCATTTTTAATAAAGTGTTGAGGTTTATGGGAGGACGAGAGGAGGCTTGTCTTTTTCAGAGTTGTAATCATTATCTATTATATATATTGGACATATATTTCTCAGTTTATTGAATACCTTTGTTTTCAAATTAATTTAAGTTTAAAATCTTCCATACTGGAATGTGAATGGTTTTTGATTGTGAGTTCTCCCTTTGGTTTAATTCCTATATAGAAGGCATTCCTTTCCTCAGAGATCAGATAAATATCACCATTGTTGTTATTTTAAGATTTTAATTTTTACATTAAATGTTTCCATCTGGAATTAATTTTAATATGTTGTGGAAAGTGTGCATCTATTTTAATTTTATTATTGTTCAAAGAAATGTCCCATCATCATTAATTGAACTATATCCTTTCTAATTTTAAATATCATAATTATCAACCTCCATATATATATATATATATATATATATAGCTCCTTCATGGCTCTGGCAGGGGGAGAAAAAGAGCAATTACTGAAATAGGTCAAGAATTTTCTCCAAAACCATGGCCTACTCTGCATGGAAAAGACTTGTTTTCTTTTCTTGAAAAGTATATTGCACATTATATTCTTTGTCTTCCAAGTCTCCCTTAGTTCCTTTCATTGTTTCTATAATGTTATTCCTTTCCTTTTCACATTGTGAGAGAGTTTCTAAATTTTCCCTATAGCATTAATGTGATTTTCCACAAAATTCTCAAGCTTTATATGGTTCTATCACATAGTACATGGGAATAATGCTCCTGCTATCCCACCTGTCTCCACTTAAAAAACTTGCCACACAAATCTAGAATTTCCAATTTTAAAATATTGCTGATTGTCAGTGATAATGGAGTACACTGTATTTTATTGTCTACTCTTCAGGAGTGAATTTTGAGTTGGCTCTCAGTGATATCTCTACTATGGTCCTCTCTCCCATACATTTACTTTTAAAAAGCTCTCCAATTTTACTTTATTGCCCTAAATTTCTTGTGGCATTATGCAATCTTCCCCACGCTCACCATTTTAAAACTTTAGTCATCATTTTAATGGATACCTGGATAAGAAAAAGAATGGAAAAGGGAGTCAGACTGGATTAAGAAATAATACAAAAGTCAGTTAAAAGTATTTGAGTTAAAAATATAAATAAAATATCAACTGACTTCAAACTTTTCAGTAACTCTAAATACAAGAGAGGATTGAAGCACTATAGTGGAGTGTGACAGCATGGGCTCTGTTGGCAAAGACTCAACTTCAGGTTCTACCGATTATTAGCTTTATGACCTTGGGCAAGCTATGTGCTCTTTCTAAGTAGCATCATCTGTAAATTAGGACAATCATATCAGCCTCATAGGGTGAAAACAAAGCTTAAATGATACTGAGTACGTAAACCACGTAGCACAGTACATCATAAATACCATATGTTATTAAATGTAAGATTTCAAGGATTGTAAGACACACCATTATTTTATCTACTATTAAGTAAGGGAGCAAAAGACTGTCAATTAAACTGCGACATAATGCCTTAATGATAATCTTAAGTGACAATCCATCACACCAGCCTCTCGTTTGCTTTGAAATTAATTTCAGCTATACCAAGGTTTTTGGCAGTTTCTCATGCTTTCATTTGCATTCCTTTGAATGTGATAGACAATATTTGTGCACAAAAATCTGCAATAAATAATTAATAGAGTTAAGTCCTCTACATTAGGGTTTGGCCTTCCTTTGATAACACAAGGCATTTTATTTATTCTTGACAAAAAAAATCATTCTCCAACAATTAATATTTCTGCCTTAACATCAAATTTATGCCTCTCTTCTCTGATCTATGACTTTCTTTATATTCAATAACTTTATATTTAACTGTTGAATTAGTGTGTAATTCCTTTGAAGACATTCAAGATGGCATTTAAACTCAATATGTGCAGTAACACCAATGCATACACTTAATTGAAGTGACGATAAATAAAGAATTGTGACCAAATTTGTGCATGCCTAACAAAACTGTCATTGCCACCCCAAAGTGCCACACTAAAGTGATTGTGTGAGCTTATTAATTATAAGTTTCATCACAATTTCAGAAATGCTAAAATATGAAGAAATGTACATTTTAGAATGTAACATTTAGAATGAAACATACTCAGTAAATATTACTAGCTTATTTTATTACAGATCATTGAGAATGAAAGTTTGTGTTCATAAAGATCTTATACTCATTCAAATTTTTATTTTTTGAAAGGCATCAGAAAAATAAGTTCAGATGAGCAAACACTCAAAACACGTACTTACTACATACTGCTTTTTATGAAATAGATTGCTTGAAAATTGTAATCTATGATAAGCAAACTGTGGTGCAGGCATGCAATGGAATATTATTGAGCAATAAAAGAAGAGATATCAATTTACAGGAAAAGACATGATGAACCTAAAATGCGTAGTGCTAACTGAAAGAAGACGGTCTGAAACAGCTGCATACTGTATGATTCCAATTATTTGAGCTTTTGGAAAAGGCAAAAGAATAGAGATAGTAAAAAGATGAGCCAGGGGGATGGAGTGGTGACTAGGTAAAGCATAGGGTATCTTTAGGGCAGAGAAACTGTTCTGTACGACACTGTAATTGTGGATACACGGCCTCACGCATTTGTCGAAACCCATAAAATGTTATAGAACAAATGGTGAAAAAAATAAAATAATTTAGGAAATTGAGGGATCCCAGGAAGGAATCCAGACTGTGACCAGAGGACTTAACTGTATTTCAAATGTATGAAACAACCTCACTGAAGAGGGTGGGTGTAAAAGATCCTCACCTAAGTAACTTTGAAAATGAGTGGAATCAATAAAACTAAAAACATAAGGAAGTGTGCATAAGTACTCGAGTTGATCAAGTTGTTTCCACAGTGGTATTGGTTAACAATTCTGAGAGTGCTATACATGTGCACTAAAATAGAACAATTAAATAAATGTCTGGTCAATAATGGAAGCCATATTTCTCACCATTGGACTAGAAACATAGCTAAGCAAGGGGAAGAGGCTAGAATGATCCATATGGGAATGGATCAGAGTTGGAAACATGAGTATGAACCTATGTTTAGCTTAATACAGATACAGATGATTACATAATAGAAATATTTATAAATGTGTATATATACTCAGGTTTGTATATACAAACCTTACTCTGTCATCTGAGAAGAATAGCAATGGGCACACAAAGTACCCAGATCTTGGTTTCCAATACCACTCTCCAATAAAAGGAACCAGAGTGCCTTGGAGAAATGGCTGATTCAAGGACAGGTTGGAAATATATAATATATAAACCTGACAAATACTACCTCAGTCAAGTGATCATGGTCAACATGAATAGTGATAAATCATGTTGATAGTATGTACCTGTGACGATTATTTTTATTTGTCAATTTAGTTAGGCTATAGTACCTAGTTATTTAATCAAATACTAATCTAGGCATTGCTGTAAAGGTATTTTGTAGATGTAGTTAACACCTATAATCAATTGACTTTAATTAAAGGAAATTACTCTTGATAATATGGGTGGGCCTTATTCAATCAGTTGAAGACCTGAAGAGCAAAAATTGAGGTTTCCTGAGGACGAAGAAATTCTGCCTCAAGACTGCAACATCAACTCCTACCTGAGTTTCCAAACTGTGGATCTGCCCTACAGATTTCAGACTTGCCTGTGCCCACAATTGTGTGAGCCAATTCCTTAAATAATTCTCTTTACACAGATCCTATTAGTTCTGTTTCTCTGGAGAACCCTGACTGATACAGTACTCTCAATATGACGAAAAGGGCACTTTATCTCTGTAGTCTTCCTCTCAGAAACCTACAACTCCATTTGAATCATTAGAAAAACATGAGGCAAATATCAATAGAGGAACATCCTACAAAATACTTGGTCAATACTCCTCAAAACTTGCCAAGGTCATCAAAATCAAGGAAAGTCTGAGAAACTGTCACAGCCAAGAGGAGCCTAAGGAGACACGATGACTAAATGTAAGGTGGTGTCTTGGATGGGACCATGGAACGGAAAAAGTCATTAGGTAAAACTAAGGAAATCTGAATACAGTATGGACTTTAATTAATGATGATGTATCAGTATTGGTTCATTAGTTGTAACAAATGTACCAAACTAAGGTAACACGTCAATATTAGGAGAAACTGGCTGTGAGAGTATATGGGGTTTCTCTGTGGTGTCGTCTCAATTTTTCTATAAGTTTAAAACTCTCCTAAAAATAGTCTATTATTAAAAATAATCTAGAGAAAGGAGAAATAAAAATAAGAATTCAAAATCTGGGAAAAAATATTATAATAGATCTTTCATTTAGAATGGAAATATGTAATTTTTTAGTTACATAAATAACTGGGGTAGTTTTAAAATAAAATGTAAATAGACAAAACATGAAATAGAAAATGTGATATGCAAAAATGAACATTTTAACAATTTAAAAACAAAAATACAGGTTGAACATCCAGGTACATATTAGCAAAGTTCAGGAGGTAGTTTGGGGGAGTAGAAAATGGGGAAAAGCTAAATATGTGCCCAACAGAGGAAAAATTCTAAAGACTCAATTTTTCCTTGAATGTGAGAATTTTAGAAATATGAAGAATGCTTTTTTTCTTCCAAATCACTAGAAAATGTAAAAAGCAAAGTATTATCTAAGAGAAAAGAAAATAGTAGGCAAACACGAAAAACATCAAAATAGAAAGGACAGCTGGGAGATTAAATGTAGCAGCCAGGAAGATAAATACGAAAGTTATAAACTTACTTATTAAAATTTGGGTTAGAATTCTGCTTTCTGGGGAAATAAATAAGATAAATTAAAACATAAAAAATATTAAAGGAAAAAGAATAAAAATTATTAGAAAACACCTGGAAGATACACCAGAATGACAATATTTATCTAAGGTAAATCGGAAACTCAATCACAGAGCGTAAAATGGAACTGAAAATGATTTTAACTGATGCATATACAATATTTTTTAATGACTAAAGTCAATAACTTACTATACACTTTTAAAATCATATAACCTGCTCCAAAATATTCAGTGTACAGATATAGCTATTTTTAATTTCAAGTAAACGCTCAAGTATTTACTCTATAGAAGCAAATCTAATACCTTCCTATTGAGGACCTCTCCTACACTTCAAATGCTCCATTCTTTTTCCACGTACCAACTAGAGGAAACTGTACATCAGTTCACCACTTCCATCGCATCTTGTTGACACAGTGTTGCTATTCAAGGCTGACTCTGCACCCTGCCAGTTGCTGCTTAGGTTCCTCTGGTTCTTGGATAGTCTGCAAGGCATGCTCTCAGTGCACACACCTGGAATTCCAAGGAAAGACACCTCAGACATCATTCCAGAACGTATCCATTGCTCTAGAGCAACTCAGCGGGGAGAATCTTATTGTATCAGATTCACGTTGTGCCAGAGAAGCCCTCCTAGGTAACATTTTATGGCAAAGATTTGACCTCACGCTGGCATAAGATTTTTGAGGTCTGAAAACATTACAAACGAAAATATAAGGGAAATATGAAAAAAAATGAAAACAAGGTAATGGCCATGAAATAGACAAATGACACAAGCACCCAACCCCAAACACACAGGCACGCACACAAACATGCACATGCATACACGCACACGACTGCTGTGCATGTGGAAAATGCTTAACCTCTTTGGTAGGAAAATTTCATGAAAATTATAAACATACACTTTTATTTAGCAAACTGGTAAATATTTGAAAAATAATATTCAGTTATGTCAAGGATCTGGTGAGACGGGCAGCGTCATATTCTGCCACAGAGAGTGTGAACTAAGATATTTGTGTGAGCAAATATCTAAAACCTTTAAGATGCTCAAAAGTTCTATGAAACCAACATCTAGAAATCTGTCCTATAGAAATAGTCAGGATTGCCTCAAATGATTAAAATACAAGGTATTTTTGGTAATATTTCTGAGAATAGCAAAACTGTGGAAAACGATCTAATTGTCTAGTTGATACTATTAGGGTCTTCAAAGGTAGACGACCCACTGGTGATGTCATTTTCACTGTTTTCAATTTATTTTTGGTCTACATTATTCTTGTTTTGTTGTTTTTGTTGATTATGAGTTAAAGGTTGAAATACATAAATATTGAGTATTGTATGTATGTTATGTTTGCAAGTGTAGTCTTAAACATATGGTGGTAATAGCTACAAAAGAATTTAATGACAGCAGATAAACAATTATATTATAAAGTAATAACTGAAGGTAATATGATTTATTAGGTTGTGTTATGATAACTAATGTTGCCTATTAAAGTAATTTTGTTCATCTGAGTGGAATCTGGTGTTGTCTTAGCATAAATTAGTATCACCCCTGGTCTCAGGAATGCATAAAAATTTCCTATCGAAATAAATGTTAATAATTTTTTTTTACTTTTGAAAATTTTCTGTATAATATGTTTTTCGGAACTAAATTACCCTCATGACAAGAAAAACAGGGTTAGTATGGCTACCTGGGTCAATAACAACCATTAGCATAACTGTAAAGAATTGGTGTAGAGGGCACTGCCCCACCATAAATACAGGGCTTACCCAGGGGAGGAATGGATGAATACGGGTAGTGCATACATATTTTTTTCACTAGAATATCTCAAGTTCTACTTCAGATAGCATTGGGTTCACTACTCAGCTTTCACTCTCTAAATGAGGCCACAAGTCTATACCTAGGTTGGCTGATAAAAAATTAAGTCTGGGGGCCCACACCGTGGCGTAGTGATTAAGTTCAGTGTGCTCCGCTTTGGTGGCCCAGGTTCTGGGGTTTGGATCCCCAGCACGGACCTGCACCACTCATCAGCCACCCACATAAAAAGTAGAGGAAGATTGGCACAGATGTTAGCTCAGAGCAAATCAAAAAAACGTTAAGTCTGACAGCTGTGCTCAGCATAACATCTAACAGTTAGTACTCACTTGTTAATTATTTTTTGAATAACCAATTGGTCCCCACCTAGCATTTAAAGCACAGAAACTGGAGTAGGGAAGAGAGAAGGGCAGTGTGATTTCACTTAAGGGCACCAAGGACTGAGACCTAGTCTTGGATATAACTTTTTCTCCTCTTTCTTAGTCATGTGCATCAATTTTTCTTAATGATTATTACAAATAAAATAATAACTCAAATTTATTTTTTCCAGAAGAAAAAGTTTAGATCAAACAAAAATGGTATTCTACAGTGTCCATATGAGACATACGTGCACTATGATAAAGGGTGGACTTTGTCTTATGTCCAATGAACTTCACTGTGAAACATAAGAGTCTCCCTGGATTCCTAATACGTATATTGAGAAAAGCAAAAAGTATCAGGAGCTCCTGAAACTAAATAGTATAGAAATCAATTTATCCGATACTTTCCAAACTTTCTACAATTAATACTTATTTCATATGTAATCGTAAAGAAAATAAAGTACATATTCACTGACAGAAGCCACTATACTTCAGGCCAAACTTCACTACTTGGAATGATGTTGAACTAAATATATTAGAATAATCCACTAAATGTCTGCCTGGAAAAGGTAACTAACATGGAACTTTAATAAGAAATGAACACAGAATTATGTTTCATCTGGTCATATTTATATAAAGAATGATCAACTTTAATATTTTAAAAGTTAAATGTAATACTATGCTTAATCTTAACTGCTTGCATTTTAAAGTTACATGATAAAATAAATTAGAAAACTTTCATTTTTATCTTAAAACTGAGATTGAAATAGGAACTTCAAAATTATAGAACCAATATTTAATATTTACCTCAGGCAAAATAGAACTGATTTGAGAAAAGTGTGGTATAATTTTTTTAAAACGTTGGACTTGCAACCAGACAGGTAAAGGTTAAAATATTTTCAACTGTTTACAGCTTTGTGGGCTTGGGTGCATCACTTGCTTTCTTTAGCCCTTGGTTGTCTTATCTCAAAACCAGGAAAATAATGATGGCTCCAGAGGCTTATTAAGAGCATTAAATAAACAAATATTTAAGTGCTTAAAAAATTTTTTAAGTTGACAGTATTTCTCAGAAGGGGAGTCCACCATATTGGAGGAGAAAAATGCACCACGTTCAGTTAGTAGAGTTAAATAATTAGATTCATAGGGATAGATATTGGTCACAAAGACTGAGTAGAGAAACAAAATAGGAAGGAGGAACCTCAGAATGATAGCTTTCTTGCCATCTTACGAGTAGGATGAGCAAAGAACACAGTTGGAGTTTGGCAAAATAGAGTAGAAATCTAATAACATTGAACTGGGCACGTGCCATGGTCACTGTGGCAATTAACTTCCCCACTGCAGAAATATTATTTTAAGAGAAAAAACTGTCAACGCATTAGGAATGGAGCAATGAGTGGTCTAGCTAGCTTCACTTTGAGCAAAGCAAATTGGGAGGGTTTAATGCAATGAGAGATAAGAACATGAAGGGAAGAATTTGTGTTATATATCAAGTATTAGGTGTAAAAGACTGAAAACAGTCCTATGTGCTCAAGGCATGGCAGACCTATTGGATCTCCTGTTGACTGTCTGCTCACAGAATAATAAACTGATTGTGTTTCCATGTTGTCTCCTCTGTCTCGTCTGGTGACATTGCTATACAGAAGGAAACTTTAAAAATCCATGAGAATAACACGTTACAAAACAACATTTTATTAATTTAATTGTTCATTATTAGTATTATATTAATAACATTATAAATATTGTTATTATTAATATTATTAAATTTCATCTTTCTGTTGTTGGACAAGGCTTCTCTAGACCAAAGTCAAAGGCAGTGAAGACTATGCCATGTCTAGTTGTTAGTGTTGCTTACGGTTCACCCTTGTTTCTTATAACCCCCAGGACTTTGACTACAATGTCTATACGGCATGGCAAACACCCCATTATCTAAATATTTCTACATATCTTTGCCTTCTATTCATTGGAATACATTCATTTTCTGTTCCTTTCACGCAGGGCCCCAAAAGTAAGGTAGCTAATCTGATAAACCAGTGAATCAGCACAATTACAGAAATATATGACCTTTTCTCAAGGATATTGTGTGCATTTTAATAAAGCCTACCTAGATTTCATAACAAGGGAGTGGAGAGAATGATTTCGTAGCAGAAGAAAAAAGTGGTCTACCCATTTTGCCTAAATGTAGAATGAGCCCTATACAGACCATCCAGATCTAGACTGAGGCTCATTGCCCCGCTGTTGGTTGAATTAAGGGGATGCTGGGAGCTTGGAAGAGAGTGAAGCCATAGAGACACAGAGAAGAGGCCTTGTTCTTTGAATAATTGCCTGAAGTGGAATTCCATTATGTGCTCTCCCCCCAATCCAAATCCCCAACTTCCAACACTGCTACTCCACATCATCGGCCTATGATGTGAGTGAGAACTGAAGAGAGAAATCGTCCTGCCAGCACTGAAGAAGCAAACTGCCATGTTGTGGAGAGAGCAACATGCAGAGGATGACAGGCTGCCTCTAGAAGCTGAGACTGCCCCCACAGCTTACAGCTGGCAAGAAATCAGTGACCTGAGTTCTGCAACCATACTGAACTAAATTCTGCCAACAACTAGTGAGCTTGGACAAAGACTACAAGTCTCAGATGTGTTTGTAGCTCTCGCCAATCCCTTGAGTTCAGCCTGATGAGCAGAGAACCCAGCTACACCATGCTCAGACTTCTGAACTATAGAATTGTGAGATAACACATTTGTGCTGTTTAAGCCACTAAATTTGTAGTAATTTGTTATGGCAGCAATAGAAAACTGTACAGTAGCTAAGCCTATGCTGTACAAATACACCGTAGAATATATATATGCTTTTATTATTAAATGATGAGTTAGGGAAACAAATGTACAACAAAACCATAAAATACAAGCATGTACTAAAAAAGATCAGCCTTTTATGCAAGAAAACAAAATGAAATTATTGTTTTCTTTTTTTTTTCAATGGTACAGCAAAGACTGCAGAGGTAAATAGCCTACTAGGTGTAATTTCAGAGGAAAACAAGACTATCCCAAAAGTCCTATAATTCCTTGAATGTTGTTATTAGTAATTACTAACATTAGTAATAACTAGCAGTTACATACCTATAGTATGCCAATAATCTTACACAGACTATTTTATTTAATCTTCCCATTATCTCTGAAATGTAGATTTCTTTTATCCCATTTTGCAGATTAGAAAGCTGAGGCTTAGGGAGTTTACTAATTTACTTGAAGACACAGGCTGTTGAAAACAGTCAAGAATCAAAACCAGTCTGTCAGACTCCAAATCATTGATCTTTCTACTGCACTGCATTGTCTATAATAACTTTGCTTTAAGCCTCCGATTGGATTAAAATGCAAATACTAATAGGAAATGAATGTGAACTAAAAGTCAGTTTTGGAAGCATCAACAACTAACATGTACATAGCACCCTCACAAAGAGTTTCTCATTGTGATTTCAGAAGAACCCTGGGAGGTAGTCAGGGCTGGTATTCTTAGAAAACCCATTTTACAGATGAGAGAACTGAGGTTCAGAGAGTTAGACTTCACTTGCCACTGGCCATGACACCGAATGACAGTCTTAGGTCTCAATCTCATGTCTTCTCTTCAAATATGGAACTTGTTTTCCCAAAGTGGGACAAGTGTATGAGAGAGGGCTGATGAGGAAGGAGCATGCAGAAATGGTGCTGGAAGGGACCCCAAATGTCCAACCCACCTACTTCTTAGTTTTCAAAGGATCAGCCCCAGGGATGGCTACTCTACAAGACTAGCACACTGAAAACACTAATGTGCCAAAATATCAGAAAACACAATATCTGTCGTGCCTGTGAAGAGAAAACCTTCATGGTCTGGTGCTTTGGACTTCACCATATTTGCATACAAAATAATAAGCCCATTAGACCACTTTTATTTGTGATGATTAATATACTTCCATTTGATAAGAATTGTCTTGGAAAAAAATTCCCAGAGCTGTGCTATGATTTTAACAGTTAAATCTCTTTTTTTATGTGGACTCCATTTGTCCATGACTGTTCGTCTGACATCGTTTGTGGAAATATGAAGAGAGAATAATCACAGCTAGAAACAAGACCGGCTTCTCTGTTGCTCTGATTAACACTAACGGCACTGATAAGAAGAATAGTGTGTTCAACCATACATTTCGCTAGTGAGTTATGGTTAATAATATCATAAGAATGGACTGTAACAATGTTATGGAAGTAAATCCTCTTTCTAATAAGCAGTAAAACATAGTTAAATGCAGTGTCAACAACGTTGTCAATTAATTGTCAATTACTAATGCCAAGGTAAAGGCGAGCTGTTTGTTTTCTGAGCAAACAGTTCATTGAGAAGATTGTTTTAATTATAAATCTCTCACGTCCTTCCACATTAAGTGTCTTCCTGGAGGTTGAACAGTCATTAATGTCTTACATGGCCGAGCTTGTGCAGCAATTGTTGAACAGCTATTTTGCAATTATAAGCAGCACACTAGTTAAACAAAATTAGAGTCCACAATTATTTTTGTAATGAATTGGAAATATAAAAATACATGTAACTCTCTGGAAGTCAAAGCATGCTTAATTCTCCTTAGCTTCTCATGGAGTGAAGGGTTAATTTATTAAGGAATGCAGTATGATTACAGTAATTATTGTGTATTGGTTCTTGATAAGTGAGACTTTCTCAAGTTTTAAATCCAGCATGTGCAGTACCCCTATGTGATTCTCTTAGGACACTAGAAGGCACATTTTTCTCTCTTATGTGCTAAAACACTGTGGATATACTTACCTTTAACTAATGGACTTTTTGAAGAATTAAGTACTCAGAATTTATCACTAGGAAACAATAAATGCATTTTGGATTCAGAATATTAATAATGAGGAAGGACTATCTTTTCTCTTTTTCCTCTCTGTAATTATATAATTATTTTAGGGTTACTATAGTACATATAACAGTAAAGTGAAATCATAATTTTTAAAAAACCGCTACTATTATTGTGCTTATTCCAATGCATGGAGTAGTTAATCATTTCCAAGCTTCATAACACGATGGGTACTATCTTCATCACACAACAACAACAAAAATAATATCTTTAATCTTAGATTTTTCACACTGACTACTTAGAAAGTGCTGCAGAACACACAAAATGTAGACAACCCAGGCCTAAAGCAGAAAATGCTACTATTTTAATTTGAAGTTCAATTTAGGAACCAAATGCTCTCACCTCAAGTGTTTCTTTCTGGAGAAGCTGCCTTTGGCCACCTTATCTAGATTATCCTCCCCAGTTGTGCTCTGTCACATCAACCCACATAGCAGATGTGTCATATCACTTTATAGCAGATAAAATTTGTAATCATCATTAAAAAGAAAGAATGTACATGTTTATTATTGATACTCTTTCTAGATTATAAGCACCAGAATTCTCTCATGTTAACCTCTGTGTTTCAAGTGCCCCATATGGGCTTGGTGTAAGGTATGTTTTAATAAATAGATGTGCAATGGATAAATTAATGAATTAATGAATACGGGTTTGTGCCCCAACTTTTGCATCAGGCTACAGAAGCAGCCACAGTTGAGCTTGTGTGAATAGTCAGTGACGGTAAGGATCAGTCCCGCCTGGAATTCCACTGATCGGTTCCAGCATGAGGCGTGTCTGAGAGCACCTGGACAGTGAGGCAGGTGTACATCGCTCATGAAACACACATCAGAGCCTAGCTGGAAAAGACTGCAACATCACATCGGGAGGCTGGTTTCCAGTTGAAGCAGAAGCACAAGTCATCGTAGCGTCTAAAATGGCAGGCAGGGGTGCGATCCCCAGGGATGTCTTTACAAGCCCAGAATATAAAAGAACTGCTGATCCTGCATCTCTTTACTCCATGTTATTGTCACACAAAATGGAAAATACAAAGATTAATGATAATCCTGACTCATCTTTGAGGAAATGCTCAAGAAAGTGTCCGAAGAATAATTAAAGTGGATCTGATGTAATTTTATTCTCTTGTCCATGGGAACCAATTTTGCCAGGATATTTCCATAGTCTAGGTGATAGAGAATTTGCCATCAAAGAAGATTAAGTAAACATAAAAGTGCAGGATCACAGATGCTTGGAGAGAAGAACTAAGAAAGATTTGCATAAAACCAATAGTGCCAAATGATCGGGACGCATCGAAGAGTGCCATGAGCATGATGATCTCTTCCTGCTTGGATTCTCAACAGCTCCCTCCTTAACGGCATTTAAGGTCTATTTCATGTTAGAGACATATGTTTGTCTTGTTTCCCCCATGAGTATCTTGTCCCTGAAAGCAGTTTCTGTGCCTTGCCCCTAAGGTGTTATTGTCTTAGGTTGCCTTACGCTGGGTGCACATTAAGTAGTTGCTAAATTATGTTGAAATCTCCTTTGCCATTTGGTTTTACAGATAAATACAGAAAGTTTTTTAACATAGGAAAATCATTGATTATGATATTACAACCACAAATCATTCCTTGACGGTTTTTTTTCCCTTGCCCATTTCCATATAGCAGCTAGAAAGTACAGATGATTAGGACCCTTCAGAACAAGGCCTGCCTAGATTGGATGATTAGACAAACACAACAAAAACTAATCCAAAATACTAATTATATGTCCTAGAGCACTTACACATTATACAGATCTTTGTACTGTATAACAAGCCTATTTCTCACTGGTTGTAACCATTTCTCACTTGGAATATTTCATACTTCTCAAAATTATCATGTATATTGCATGAATTGGACTTAAATGAAAGGGACTTAATATGGGGCCATTGGAAATACATATGTATTCACTGAAAGAGTTAAAATCTCCACAATAGAAATTTACTTGGCAAAGCAAAAACAGGAATATATATATAATTTCTGTGGTACAGGAAAAACAATTAACAATTTTCCACTCTCATTTGGATACCAAAATGGACTGAAGAAAAGGAGAGAAGTGGTGGTGGAAAATGTTATATGGAAGAATTAGAAAAACGGGAATTTTAAAGTTTCCTTCATCAACTAATCTGCAGTAACTCACAGATTACTAACAACTTGTGCAAGTTTTACATGCCTATTCCATCTGCTCTTCATTAAAAAAAAAAACTTGTCACCATAGCAACTGCCACATGCCATGGTATTTATTCTGCATCTGATGTACAAAGCATAGTTTGTGTAGGAAGGAGTGTGTGTATGTATATGATGTGGCAGCTGTCGTCTCTGCCATTTTGTTGCTGCTCTAGAATAAAACAAGTAGTGGTTATGAATACTCATTTGAGTAGTGATACTAGTGCTCATTTAACTAAATCCTCACCACAAAAAATCCTTACCTAACCATCATGCTAATCTACTGACATAATTTGCTTAAGAGGGATTGTGTAAAATGGTTGTTTAAAGAGAAAACCCCACTTTTTACCCTAATTTTTAAAGATAGACGTAATACAACTGAAGTTCATTTTTCTAAAGCGACCAGTAACTTTTTTGTGTGTGAAGTTACAATATATATTAGCGCTACTAGATAATGCTGTTTATCTCTCAGTAAGATCCTCTGGAACAAATGTTAAAAAAAATGACTCAGTTCCTCTGTGGTCTCATAATTTGTTTTGTAGTCAAACTGCTAGAACTCCACTGGACATAGGAGAGAGCTTGGACATCATGGTAGATACTGCTGACATCATCCTCCACCCTTTATTTTCTACCATAGAGTTTGGAAATGCTAGATAGCTGCTTTCCATTGTCGTGCAAAAGCTAAATGCTTAGATTCCAGCTTCCCTTGCAGCTAATGGCAGCCATTGCTACAATTCTGGCCAACAAGATCTAATCAGAAGTTCCCTTGGGGAATACGTGGGAAAGCGTTGCTCTCCTGAAAAAGAAAAAAGTGACAAACTCTGCTAGCACTACCCCTTCTCCTGGTTAGGTACAATTTGAGTTTCAGTGGTCATTTTGCAGTGAAGTAACAAGCATGGCAGACTGAAATGAAAGAAAAAGCAGAAGTCTATTTTGGCCTGGTGGAAATGCTGCACAAGCTTCCTCATTCCTATTACCACACTTCCTCTTATTTACAATAATTAAATGTCATTGTTGCTGAGGTCACTGTTAGTGACGTTTTCTGTTACTTGCAGGTGTAACTCTCATCTGACACAGAATTATTTTTATTCTGCTAAGAATGTATTGTATTATTTTTATATTAATAAAATAGAACCTATTCTACTTTAGAGATGATTTTGCTTGCTGAAAAACTTTACATGTGAGAAAGATATGCCATATACTGTATTTCATGCCTTTGATTTTTTTCTTTGATATAAAAGCCAGTGTTTCGGTAAAATCTCTGTTTAAAAAAACAAAAAGAACTGAGTAAATCTAAAATCCAACCAAACTACAACTAACATTTTTGAAGATTAAAAAATTTAATTCAGTTTCAAAATGTTCTCTGAGGTATTCATTTGGCATTTTCAACTTAATCTCAATGGAAATTTTTAACATCTCAAGATAGCAGCCTCACTAGGATCATTTCTTTTAAGAAACAGGCTGACAATACGTGCTTTTTGATGCCTACCTCAAGGGCATCAAAGTTTCAGGCCCAATTTTCAAACTGTTACACACATGTTCTGAAGAAAGAATCCAGACCAGACAAGCCTGCAGGTGGGGCTTCAATGGTGTCCACACCATCTTAGTTGAAAATAGCTTTTGCTTTTTGCTTTTAATAAAAGTTAATATGCTGTATTAAGCAACGTATTACAGTAGTAAAAGTTAAAATCATTTTGATATATATCAAATATGAAAGAACACTAATCAGCTAGCAGTGCATTGAGAGCATCCAAAACAGGAAAGTAGGTACAAACTCTTGATAATTCTCTACAGAGACTCTTCTCTAGTCAAGACTTAACCACTGCTTCCTCTTCTCCCACCCTTCTACATACACACACACACCAGAAATCCTATCAGGTATAAGAAGATCCAGTTAAATCTAGAAACAATTTCCAACCACAGGAAAATCCAAGGTGTCCTCTATTGCATATTTGGTGGCAGTTAAAGAGCAACATGGTCAGAGAGCAGATAAAAAGCAGAGAGTTCACAGCCATAGCATTGTTCTTCTAACATTCTAAGTCCAAATTTCAAAATATTTGGTTAATGACAAGTAAGATGTACAGTCATACAGTGATGTCAAAGAATCAATAAATATTGCCCACTTAGAAAATGTGATCTATGCTCTGGATAGATTGAATTGAAAATATATATAAATGAATAAGTCAAAAATACTTTTTAGTCTTAATGAATTTACACATTCATCTAGTTCATTCATTTATCCATCCATACACTCATCCATTTATTCATTCAACAGAGTTACTGATGCCTCTAGGAAAAATATTTTAGAATTATTGCTCTCCCTAAAAAATGGCCATCTGTTTTTTAAGGTAGCGTAAATAAATAATTTTGAAAGCTTGGAAAAATCTTTAAACTCTGTTGCACATTTTCGTAAAAATAGCATTTATATTTGCTTTCTTGAATCCAGAAAGACCTTAACTAGGAAGCAGATTATTTTTCCCACTTCGTATCTACTAATTTTATTCTAACCTAAATTTAAACATTAAGAGAAGAATTCAGGGGGTGGCATGAAACAGGACATAATTTGTCAAAGCATTCACCAACTTGTAATGGATTCACTGTTAATAACTATTGCTGAAATCTTCTTTTGGATGTCCAAGCAAGAGCATGCAGCATGTGTATGTACCAGTGGAAATACATTAGCCAAATTTATAAAAATCCCTCTCTCTCTTTCTATATATATATACATCATACTACTGTTTACACTGCCAGATGGAATTTCAGGTGCCTACATCATCATTGCCATTATTAAATTATCTTTTGTGATGATACCTCAGGCAGTCAGGACTGTTATGCAACAGGGAGTTAGGGAAAGATCTTCAGTTTTTAAAGCTGTTAAAATTTCTTGCAGGTGTGTTTGAGAGAAGCACAGCACAAATTCACTTGCACACTAGGAGGATTAGAGACTATGCAGCCCATCCACAAGGGGCAATTAACACAGTGTCAGGGAAGAAATAACCAGAGTTGCAAACTAAACAGAACTCACAGTGCACTCGTATCCCCCATTTACATTGCAAAGCACAGACGTTTATTCCACGAAATAAACGATATTGGCAGTTCTGGGCTGTGATATAATCCTATAGGGTCTACCTTTCTAAATACGTACTTTCTACTGATCTTATTTTTCCCTAGATCTCAAGATTGTGTTTTCTTTTTTCTCCGGGTTGTGAGCCTATTAAAAATCCAAAGAGTATTACTCACCTACTTGTTGGAGCCAGCATAAGCCTCAATATGCTAGGTCTGGAGTAGAATTTCTTCCTGCAGTCACATCAATTAAAGGCCTATGGCAGCATATTAATAAAACCCTTCCTCAGTTCCATTTTTCCCCCAAATCTGGTATATTTGTAAGAGGTTAGCTTTTACTCTGGATACAAATTAAATTCCATTCCAATTAGCCCTAACACCAGTGATCCAAAGAAAAGTGGTTTTCCCCTCTTTAGTGGTGCCTAAGTCTATCTGTTTTTATAAGAAAACTTAAAACCCATCTTCTTTCCCCACATTCCAGAATATCTCATGAGTCATTTCAGAAGTAAGAACAGCATAGAGAATAGCTTGGGCTGCCATACCAACCTGTCATTTAAGAAAGCTACATTAATCAATAACACCTGAACAGTTCAATTACTGAATAAGAAAGGCAAAGAAATGGAAAAAAGATTAATAGGTCTTCCCCAAAATTAGACCCCTAAAATCAAAGAGGAGCTGCAACCTATGATGATTTGAAAAGACTATTACTGCTTGAGTTAATATATAATTATCAAACCCTTTTATTTATTTTTTTCCACATACAGCAGCCAGTTTCACTGACAATTTTCCTGCTCAGAGAATTTTTCACCTATGATTAATGACACTTAATAAAAATTCCAGCTAGTCGCAATGAAAGGAAAAAGAGTCACTTGAACCAACGGTGAAGTGCCTTATAGAACTAGGCTAGGAAAGGTTAATGGCGTCATTACTCAAGTCTTTGGAGTACACGTATCCCTCGCAGAGTATGCTAGGCATGTTAGATAGTGCATTAACCCCTTCCAAACTCTAGGTCCATTGAGAACTGTTTATTTTGAAAGATAGTTAATATTTATAAATACACCTCATTTTTTTCTTAAAGGATTTCTGGATATTACAGTGACATATAAAATAAAACAGAGTACAATGAATCACATCCCAGATAATGATAATAAAGAGAAAAAATTGCTTCAGAAGAACAAAACCCAAGTCCTGGGTCTACAAGACAAGTGTAAACCAATTACCTAGGAAAAAAGTTTATTCTTTGTATACCCAGCTTGCCAGGAATGCCTCCTGAGAATACACATACTTCATATAAAGGAATGGACAACATCTTTACAGTGCCACAAGATTCACGGAAGTTTTTTCCTAAGTCACTCCTTGATACTGACCAATTGTATGGCATCATGATACTACTCAGAAAATAATATCTCTATGGCAGTGTGGAAAGCTACTTTATTCATTAATCAAATTTCATTGAGCCCCTACTATGTGACAGTCATTGTTCTGGTGCTTGGGATACGTCAATACACTAAATAGATCCCCCAAAATGCCCTTGTGAAATTTACATTCAGGTAGGGGAAGTAGATAATTAAAAAGAATTATAATAAATACAGAAATTGATAGTGTTAGAAAGTGCTAAGTGTGAAGGGACATATTAGAATTAAGTAAGGGTAATGGAGAGTAGCAAGATGGGCTATTTTAATAGGAAGAGTAGGTTGCTATTTTAATAGGCTGGTTAAGAAGACTTCCATTGTGGTGGCTAACATTAGCCTTTTACTCATCTGCTCATGAGCATTTTGATTAGCTAGGAAATACTTTTGTTGGCTGCCTATCTACGTAGCCTCTAGGAATTCCATGGCCTATTAGTCATTGATCTCTGTGGATCAAAGTCATTCTAGCCTCATTGCTCAGGAGAGTAATTACATCCATCTTGCTTCTGATTGTTAAGTGCAGTGTGAGGCTGCTCTTTAGCAAAGGAGAGGACTGCTTCTGCTGCCCTGGAGGATTAAGGGACATCTAGAGCTTCAAGGTTTTCAAACATATCCCTCACTCCTTCCCTGTCAGGTCGTAAGTTCTGCTCCTTCCCCATCAGGATCCTGACTTTAGCATAAGATCCCTGCTAGGAGTGCATTCAGCATCTCTTGTACCTTAAAAAATCCTAATGACAATTTGGGGGCCCGATTTACAGTGTGTTCAGCCCTCTGGATGCAGGAGATAAGGATTTCTTTACATACTTCCATGGAAGCCTTCTGGATTTCATAGATGACCTAAGTCTAACTATGTCCTTGAAGGCCTCTAGGTCAGTTGAAAAGCCAGCTAAACCTACATTGCTCATACCTGCCATGGCCCATTTTATTGTTCAGGTGCTAGAGCTATTGCAAAAGCCAGCACTTTCCCCCTGCCAACCTGTACTTTATCCCAGTCCACCACAGCGATAGTCCAAGAAATAGTGATAGTACAATACACAAAAGATTTTCCTCAACCTACTTATCATCAGCAATTGAGTCCTTGTCATCTGATGGCCAAGGGATCCAATATCAGAATCATGTCCTAAAAGTCTGCTTTCTAGAGCTAAGTCTGGTACAATTGTCTTAGTTAGTGCTTCCCTAAAATCAGACCTTAAGTTAAGGACTCACGTGCCAGAAGCTTACTTGGCAGAAACCCCTGGGAGAACTGGGAATGTGTGGGATATGAGGCACAGAAGGGAGAGAAGCCAATAAAGGTTGTATGAATGAGTGAGGCGTTGCTGTGGACAACTCGGGGTCAATCCTACTGTGAATCCTTTGAGAACCTGTGGAACATACCACAGGATCATCCCTCTAGAGGACTGAGTGGCTAGGGCATTTTTCACCAAATTCTATCCCCACTGGTTGTGGGACACCCCTCGAATAGCTAGCTTTTCTGCATAAAGTATATTATTTCTATTGTGATGGAATAAGTTTCAGAGAGCCATAGAATTCCTTCAGGAAGTGAGGAAGAGAGACGTAGGCATTTGTGATATTAAGTTGTCAGCTGGACAGTCTACTAAACTCACAGGCATGTTTAAGTGGGCCAATGGATTATGGCTCAGGGCAACGATAGCATTTGTGGCATTGCTTATGCTCTACGTTTAAACAAGCACTCTTAACTTATCTGAATTTAGTATTTTTCTACACCATTACTCTTCTCTAGGACAGCATTATGACTTTGGAACATCTTAAATCCATCTATCTCGGGCCGGCCCCATGCCTTAGTGGTTAAGTGCGCGCACTCCGCTACTGGCGGCCCGGGTTCGGATCCCAGGCGTGCACCGACGCACCGCTTCTCTGGTCATGCTGAGGCCGCGTCCCACATACAGCAACTAGAAGGATGTGCAACTATGACATACAGCTATCTACTGGGGCTTTGGGGAGGGGGGAAGGAGGAGGATTGACAATAGATGTTAGCTCAGAGCCGGTCTTCCTCAGCAAAAAGAGGAAGATTAGCACGGATGTTAGCTCAGGGCTAACCTTCCTCACAAAAAAAAAAAAAAAAAAAAAATCCATTTATCCAACACCTAATTTATTAGCTATTGCTGTCACGTATTTTAATTATATTAAACTAGATACATATTAAACCCCAAATTATTATTGTTGTTTTAACCAGCCAATATGCATTAGGTTTATCCTCACATTTAGCATTTTTTTGGCCACATCTCTGGGATTATGTTCCTTCTGTTTAAAATATACCCTTTAAAATTTTCCTTAGTGCAAACTGATAGTGATTAATTCTTTTGTTGTGTTGTTGTGAGCCTGAAAATGCCATTTTGCATTCATTTTTGAAGGATGTTTATATGATTGGGTATAAAATTCTAGTTCAGAATCTGTTATTTTTTTTAGTACATTGTAAACATTGTTCCTTTGTCTTCTGGTTTCCCTTGTTTCACTCAAAAAGTAACCTTTCATTGTAACCATTGTGTCTTTAACAGCAATGTCCTCTAACCACTTTAAAATTTGTCTCTGGTTTTCTAGGGTGTCACTATGCATGTAAGAGAAGACTTTTAAAAAATTTCTCCCACTTGTGATTCATTGGGCTTTTAAAATATGAAGGTGAGTCTTTCATCTGTTCTAGAGTATTTTCAGCTATTTTCTCATCAAATATTTCTTCTACTCCGTTCTCTCCTTTCTCCCTTTCTGAGACTCAAATGAAATGAATATTAGATTTTCTCTTTGAATCTTCTAAGCTGCTTATCCTTCATCTATGTTTTCTATCTTTATGTTGTTCTATACTTCTTTCTGAATGATTTCATCTGTTCTACTTCCAGTTAACTAATATCTCTTCATCTGTCTCTAATTTTCTCTTAAATTCATAAATTTAATTCTTAAATTATTTTATCATAGTTTTTATTGTACAATTTTTATTTGTTTTCTTTTTAAATTACCTATGTCATTATTTTATTAAGACTTTATTTTTTAGAGCAGTTTTAGGGTCACAGCAAAATGGAACAAAAGGTGCAGAGATATCCAACATACTCTCTACCCTACAGGTGCATAGCCTCAATGGGGCAGTATCAATGTCCCTCATCAAGGTACATTTGTAACAACTGATGAACCTACACTGAGACATAATTATCCAAAGTCTACAGATTACATTAGGGTTCACTCTTGGTGTTATACATTCCATGTGTTTGGACAAATGTATAATTACATGTATCCATCATTATGGTATCATGTAGAGTATTTTCACTTCTCTAAAAATCTTCTGTTCTCTGCCTATTCAACCATCTCCATTCCCCTCAACTCATGGCAACTGCTGATCTTTTTACTGTCTCCACAGTTTTGCCTTTTCCAAAAGATCATATAATTGGAATCATACAGGATGTAGCCTTTTCAGATTGGCTTCTTTCACTTAGTACTATGCTTTTAAGTTTCCTTCATGTATTTTCATGGCTTGATAGCTTATTTCTTTTTAGTGCTGAATAATATTGCATTGTCTGAATGTACTGCAGTTTATTATCCATTCACCTACTGAAAGGCAACTTAATTGCTTCCAAGTTTTGGCAATTATGAATAAAGCTGCTATAAACATCTTTGTGCAGGTGTTTGCATGGACATAAGTTTTGAACTCCTTTGGGTAAATACAAAGGAATGTGATTGCTGGGTTGCATGGTAAGAGTATGTTTAGTTTTGTGAGAAACCACCAAAGTGTCTTCCAAAGTAGCTGTACCATTTTGCTTTCCCACCAGCAAGAATGAAGAAATTCCTGTTGCTCCACACCCTCACCAGCATTTGGTGTTGTCAGTGCTTTGGATTTTGGACATTTTAGATGTGCATGGATAGCTCCTATGTCATTTTTTAAAGTTTCTAGTTTTCTGCCAAATTATCCAGTCTTACCTTTTATTTTTTAAAACCACAATAAAAGTAGTTGTTTCATTGTCTGTGCCTGACAGTTCCAAAATCTTATGTCTTTTGGGGTCTGTTTCTATTGTATGTTGTTTATGATATTTTGTATTTGCTTTGTTATCCTTAATAGTATAATAGAAGTATTATTTAATAAATTATTCAGTAGATGATTTTGATATCTAAGATAATGATGACTTCCTTCAGAGATTATCTGTGGTAGCTTCTGGGAGTTGTTAGAAGGACTTGGGGTTTCCTTGACCTTAAACGATGAAATTTTGGCTGCAAATCCCTGTAAAATCTGATTTACTTCTGGTTTACACTTCCTTAAGGGCATCGTTCTTCATGAATTCAGTTTTAATTGGGGGCCAGATTCTCCATCCTTAGCAGGATCTGAGCTTCGATTTCTGCCCTCCCAGATCCATGAGACCACCAAAAGCACAGCTTAGTTTCCCTCTCTCAGGCTGGGAAAATATTCCCAAAGCAAAAGTAATTTTGAGCAGCTTATCTGAGTTCTCCCAAATGTTGACCTGACTATAACTCATTACTTTATAAGTTCTTTGATATTTTCAAAAATAAGTCTTTTTAAACTTTGAGGAAGTTTTTCAGTTTTTCTGAGATAGGACTGGTTCACATCAACTAGTTTGCCATTATTGGAAATGAAATTCTTCAAATCATGTTCTTTTTGTTTTAATCAGAGAGGCTTACTTTCATATGAGTATTTTTACTAAGCCAATATCCCTCGATAAAACAAAAGATTAATAAAATTCTAAAAATTACCTGTGAAATGCAAAGAATTTCATTGATTTATGGTCACTATGTGGCTGATGCAAAGCCACAGCAGAAAAAATAAATATACTGTTTAAGTATAAAAAGAGAGTAATTATTTTATTGAGATATAATTGATAGATAACATTGTGTAAGTTTAAGGTATACAACATGTTGATTTGATACATTTATATATTGCAATATGATTACTATCATAGCTTCAGCTAACACTTTCATCACATCACATAATTATTTCTTTTTTGTGGTAAGAACATTTAAGGTCTAGTCTCTTAGCAACTTTGAAGTATATAATACAGTATTGTTGACTATACTCACAATGCTGTACATTAGATTTCCAGACCTTATTCATCTTCTAACTTCAAGTTTGTACTCTTTGACCAACATCTCCCCAATTCCTCCACCCCCCAGCCCCTGGTAACCACCATTCTAGTCTCTGTTTCTACAAGTTCAGCTTTTTTTTGCTTCTACATATACGTGATATCATGCAGTATTTGTCTTTCTCTGTCTGACTTATCTCTCTTAGCATAAAGCCCTCAAGGTCCAGCCATGTTGTCACAAATAGCAAGATTTTCTTCTTTCTCATGGCTGAATAATATTCCATTGTATGTACATACCACATCTTCTTTATCTGTTCATCCATTGACAGACAGTTAAGTTGTTTCTATATCTTGGCTATTGTGAATAATGCTGCAATAAACATGCAGGTGCAGATATCTTTTTGATATCCTGATTTCATTTCCTTTGGATATAGGCTCAAAAGTGGGATTGCTGGAACATATGGTAGTTCTATTTTTAATTTTTTGATGAACCTCCATACTGTTTTCCATAGTGGCTGAACCATTTACATTCCCACCAACAGTACACAAGGGTTCCCTTTTCTGCACATCCTGGCCAACAATTGCTATCTCTTGTCTTCTTGATGAAAGCCATTCTAACAAGTGTAAGGTGATGTCTCATTATGGTTTTGATTTGCATTTCCCTGATGATTAGTGATGTTGAGCAACTTTTCAGGTACCTGTTGGCCATTTGAGAATAATTACTAAATTTGTCCACTGTCATTCGCCTCTGAAATTGTGCTTTGTCAATTTTGGAACTAATCAAACATTCATTTCTAAATTCTAAATCTCTTTTTCAGCTGTGAAATGTATAATTATTCCACTGAATTGACCAAATCTGCTCCCTACAAGGCCGAGCTGGCCTGTGGGCAGGGGCCTTAGGGAGAAGGAAACTGACAGAATATCCTTAGCATCAAATATACAAAAATACTCCTTGATGACAAACATATACAAAATGTTTGATTCATCCAAGAAAATAGAGCTGTCTCAATTTTAAGAAGAAATTGCATTCATTATTATTGCTACCTTTACAAATCTCTGGACATTTGCAGCCAGGCAGAATATGACAATCCTGCATGGTAGGAATACAACATATATGAGGCCAGCTTTGTGAGAATTCATGATGAATTTAGACATGCCACAGAATTTGCCTCCAAATATTTCCTTTACTGATTTCCATGGGTCATATTTTCTTACTTCAGGCCAATAGGTTAGGAAAATATTGTCTTCAAAATGTTAATGTGCTTTTGTCTCTCTCTATTAAGTAAATTTACATGGATGACTTTGTCTGATTATCTAGTTAGAAAGGTACAAAGAACTAGCCTAAGGTGAGAAGTTGAAACAGTTTCACTTGGAGAAGTTAACATGGCAAAAGCGTGTTCAAAGATTAAGGAAAGGGAGGTAGAGGTAAAAGCAATAGACCAGATAAAGAAGCTAAGCATTATTCAGTCCCTCATTTCTTCATCAATTCTTGCATGTGCAAACATGCAAAAGGGGAGAAAAGCATTAAAGATGGAAAAAATGTCCTGAACGAAGGCTAAAAGTGTCAAGGTAGTAGAATCATTGGTGGTTTGCAAGGAATTGAAGATGAGGAATAAGAAAGAAAGCATGACAGAGTTTGAGGACAGAGGAAGAAAGCATGATAGTTTAAAATCTTTTGAGCCCCAATAATGGAGAATAGCAAAACCATTTACAAATATAGCAAAGTCAGTTTGGGGAGATAAAACAATGAGTAATGATTTTAGTTTTCAACATGTGAACTTTCTAAGACATCCAATGTGCAATGAATTAAGAAATGAAGATCTGCAGTTGGGATGAGATGTTAGTGATACGAGTGTGACAGACATACACATACACATAGAATGTGCGAGTGCATCACTTTAAGGAAGACGTGTCAATAGGAAAGAGAACAAAGCTAAAGATGATGTAGTGGATGCTGATGGGGCCCTACCCGGATCCCCTTTACAAGCTGGAGCATCCATCTCCCTATTGCTGTGATTGTTGGCTAAAAGCTTGGGTACAAAAGTCCAGCCCTTTACCTCAAAGAGAAAACACAGTGGTATCTTTTGTGTGCCAGAGCATTCCATAGGATCATACTGAAGTTGGTCTCCAACTGAAGCTATATTCTTGCTTAGCCCTGCCCTACCCTGCTTCCCTCACTCTCCTTCTCCTGAGAGCACTTTCAATAAATCACTTGGCCAGTAACTCCCAGCTCAGGCTCCACATCTAGGGAACATGACCTAAGACAGACGCCATGTGTGGAGGAGCAAAATCAAGGAAAAGTGGAGCAAAAATGGTCAGAGGGATAGGGCAATATCCTGGAAATGGTGAGAGAGAGTCATGATTGAGGGGAGAATGGTCATTTGTGTCAAAGGTGGTTGTAAAAGATAAAACCAAAAGTTAATTAGAAAATTGGACAACATTTGTAGCCTTCAAGGGGACAATTTCAGTAGGGTAGTATAGACACTTGGTCTCAAGAGATTTTGATGAAAAGATTTAGGATGATTGCTTGAAGGAATGACAGGATTCAAATCCCTTTGTTACAATTCAATATATAAAACAGAGAAAATAAAATGAAAAACAAGAACAAAAAAGACAGCTACTTCGGCTGAAGGCTGAGTAGGACAACTCCATAACATTTACGCCTGTTTCAGTACCACTTCACCCTCTCCTCCATTGGTGTAGATCTGCGGGGTTCTGCAGCACCCCACAGTGCTGTAAGGAGCAAAGATTAGAATCCACTGATTTAGAGGAAGAGTGAGAGGTAAAATTAAAGTATAAAGTAAGAGGTGAGAAAATCTTGACAGGATTTGTTCGAGACAATTACAAAGGGATCTGGGCCTCACCTAGTTTGGACGTTCTCAGAGATATAACTGCTCAGGAAAGGCCCAGGAGATACCTATAATTCTGCCGAAATTACCTGTGAAGCTGGGATGTGAAGCTAACTTTAAAGTGGCCTTTACTAAGGTAGAACCTGGAAACCTAGGTAGAATTGGTGAACCCCACCCTCTGAAATAAATACAAAAGAACAAAGTCAAATGTATCTTTCAGTTAACATCTCAGATGGCAGTCCAAAGCTATATAAGTTCTTGTACCTTTGTTATTTCTTTTTTTTATAACCTATCAATGACCACACAGCCAAAACGAAAACAACTGATGTGCTTATGATGCAGAGGCTTCAAAGAAGGGGCTGCTGAACAGCGAGGTCGGGAGCAGAAGGGCCCCTGTAATATCCTGTACATCGACAACCACCCAAGGAAAGGGAAGCGTGGTGGGACGCCAGGGCCAGGGCTTCAGAGCCTGCTACAAACAAAAAGACCACGTGTCACCATTCTAGAGGAAAAGTGGAGTCCCGGGCTGAAGCACTTGAAAGTCTCACGCTTTGTCAGGAGATTGCTACAATAGGGCGTGTGGGAGGTCATGAGGGCCTAGCCTGGAATGGTGGTAGGGAAGCGAACAAGAGAAGAGCAATGTCAGAAGAGTTGCTGGTCTTGATGACCATCTAGATACGAAAGGCAGATATCGAAAAAACAGAGCAATGAGGGATGAAAGTCTTCATATCCTTACATAAGGAAAATTTCAATTTACACATTGCTTGATGATGAGTTTGCTTGTTTTGAAGGTACAATATCATAAACTATTTATGGCCAATTTTCTCATGAGTTTTATGTATCTACTGTTCCTACATTTACATTTTTGGTTTTTTTGTTGTTGTATCTTTCTAAAGAAAATGAGAAAACATGAAGAAGGAACTGCGAAGATCGAAAGTTTTTGAATCCTAAAATCCGTTAGAGGAAATTCTATCAGTGAAAATTCGGTATTTGTTCCACGGTCACACATTAAATCTGCTTAAAACCACATGGACTCGGTTCAGAATGTATACGGCCATCCCTAGTGCTATAAACCCAGTGAGAATTTATCAATAGAATTTTGGGTTACATCAAATGATTTGAATACAGAAGAGCACAGAGGCCTTATTAGTTCATGAGGTATAGAATTTCCCTTACATTGATTTTCTTCTTTCTTAAGGAATTATTTTTGAGAATAATAAAAACATTATAGGCTGCATTTTATCTTTTATGCAACAGATGTTCTTTTTCGAGGACTCAGAGGACAGGAGTTACCCCCGTTCATCTCTTCACCATTAGCCATTCCAAGACTGCCCTGGATAATGCAGAAAAGGCTTAAGGGCAGAGGCTTCTGATTTCCTCACGAATTGATTCACTCTCCCAGCTGAACACATTTCTTTTGCCCCTAGGACAGAGCATCAGACATGAGGAATCATTGCAGCCATGACTCCCCTTTATGCCCCAGGCTCTTTGGGACTCAGCCCTGCCATAAGAGAAGCAGGAGAGTGCAATGAAGGTGAGCCGAAGCCATCTTCATTCCTTTCCCCAGAGCAAAAATACAGATAAGGGGCAAGGATAGAAACGCTTGAAACACAACTGACAATACATTGTCAGATAGAAGACAACACTACAGTGAATAAGCATAAATTGATGAAAAAGTCTTTCATTATTAGACCAAACAAGTGAATTCTATTCATAACTAAAAACATATTATTTAATATTTAAAGTGCTTAACTGAGTTCACATTTTATCTATTAGAAGAATATTACTCTCTTTCCTAGAGGCCTCTGAGTAATAAGTTTTAAAATAACCAGTGTTCTTACTCTGGTCTAAGGGATCCATTATGTTGGTTCCTGTCGTGTTACTGACGCTAGATTTCAGACTTCACAGCTTGAAGAAGGAAGATTTCCCAGTTGATACTGGAGACATGTGTTTCAGCCACCTTTGGCCACCACAGAAACTCAACAATCTTTGGAGAGGTCTCCATTTTCTCCCACAGCCAGCACTGGAGCTGAAGGACAAGATTGTTCTTTGTCATGTCTCAAAAGGAACCCTTGGTATTGTCACTCCTCTGCTGTCACAGAGGCTTTGTGTCTCCACCACTGTTCCACACTGCTCAGAGAGAGGGACAGAACACAGAAACCCTGTGTCAGCACTGGCTCTGCCTTGACCCCACGAGAAGAGATCACTTCCAGTTTCAGAACGACTCAGGGCCTCTCCATGGCCTCTCTGACTCATTCCTAATTAAACGGAAGACCCTCCTTCTAGGTTCGTGTTCCTGCTGTTTGCTCCCTGATGATGGCAGGCTGTGGGAGTACCCACAGTCTTTTGTCATGTGGTCAAAATGACAATCCCAAGTATAAAATAACTTACTGTTGATACTTTCCAATGTCTAATGCTGTTCAGTTTTCTCCATGGTAAGTTTATTGCATATTTTATTTAAAATTATCTCTGGAATGCTGTCCTAAGGCTATGTTTCCGTTCCTAAAATGTGAAATAAATTTTTTCTCAAAATTAAAGAACTGGTAAAGCCAGTTTATTTATAGAGGAGAAGCCCTCTAGTTGAAACCGAAAAATATAAAGTATTGGGAAAGATTCACGTGGACTTTAATTTCTTTGGACATTTAACTAACAAGAACCAAGGATTTTTTGATTTCAGGCTTTATTTTTACATTAATTTAAGATCTTTGGAAATTAATTTATTTGGGACTCTACTATTTGAACTTTAATTTCTCCCTGGGAACTTGATAATAGGAGGGGTTCACAATTTAATATGGGTTATTGTATTGTTAGCATTTTACTATTGAAATATTTTTAAGATGCAGTTTGATTTCATCACACAATTTCTGACAGTTTTGTTGAAGAGTGTGGCTGGACATAATTTGGAATACATGAAAAAAAAAAGATATGAGTAAAATTTTAGCCTTGGGTACTAAGTAGCCTTGGAGTTGATTTTATTATTGTATGATTCTGACCTATTTCAAGGCCTTCTTAAGTAAATTCTCTGTATGTCAAAAGGGTCAAAAAAGCAATGGTGGTTGGTACTGCAAGAACTCCCTGGTGAAATGTTGCTCTCCTACCCTGGTAAGTACATCCATTCCCCTAGTGGACCATAGACTTGGTGGTTCAGCTTAAGGGATAAGAGTACAGAAGACTTGGAAATGCCATTGTTTGAGGAAACCTTCTTTATATTTGATTTGTGCGTCCATGTAGACGGACACAAATTAGTGTGATACCTTCTTGCACTCCCTCCACTTCCTTACTCAGTCCTCCCAGATAAGAAGTGAACAGGGGTGGCTTCATGGATGTGTGACCTGTACAGTTGCACAGGGCTCCACACTTAGAAGGGCCCATGTTTGATTTAATGCTCTATTGTCGCCATCTAGAAATTATCAAAAAATTTTAAACAAGGGGTCCTACATTTTTATTTTGCACTGGGCCCCACAAATTATATAGCCAGTTGTGGAAATGAAGTTGTAGAAATTGGTAAATTTGGGAGCAGGAACCATGTATGAGTAGCTCAACCCTTTCCCTCTCGTCTTCTCTTTAGGATCAGCCTGCTTTCGGAGAGCGTATGGTTGAGTCAATTCTCCACTTGTAGGAGGCTCAGCAGTAAAGAAATTGTTCTTGTGGGCGAGGTTGTGGTTTTCCAGGCTGTCTCTGACTAGGTGGATAGGTCTGCCTAATTCTGGGACACACATTAGTCATATGCCTAAATCTTGTTTTCCAGTAGTACTATTAGTATTGAGACTGATACGTTATTTCCAGTTGCTTTACTCTTTCGTGTATCTCTGATTTGGGTTAGAACTCAAGTAGGTGATAGAGTGATATAAACCCCAATGGGAAGTATAGGTCTTTGGGAGAAAGCATTTTCCATCTACTACAGATGGTTGGCAGCCTTTCAGGAGTGTGGTATTCAGTTACAGACCCCTCTTCTTAATGGGGAAAAGATATGATAGAATGGCAAATGTGGTTAGAAAAGAAGTACACACAGATCCCTTGGCTCAAAAGTCCCTTCTCTACTGCTTAAGTAGAGATTTGTTTAGATTAATGAGTACCAACTTTTAAACTTTAAATATGCCTTGAAGGAGTAAGTTCATGGATCCTTAACAATGTGATCCTACTTACGCACTTTAATAATCAGATTTGTATCCTTCTAAGTGAGATAAACTAAGATGCTGGGTTGGCAACTTTAAGTAACAAAAGAAATAATTTTTTTTAATAGTAAATGGGCAGCATAATGTTCCTGGGAATCAGGGAGAGGGTCTTCATAAGATGCGGGAGGGAAGATGATCAAAACAAGAAGACATCCAACCTTGCATCTTTTCATAGTGTCCTAGTGATCTCAGCTTCCTACTCAAATCCTCCAAGACCCTGAAAATCATCTTCTTTGAGAGTTTTTCTATCATTAACACATGTGACCAATAGCATGAACTAAAGAAAAATCAATCAACAAACTGCTAAACTAGCTGGCACCATCGGCCACCACCCAGAGTAAGATGCGTTAAGGACTGCTATTTTCAGAATGTCAACTGTTTTCCCCCTGGCTGAGGCACCTTCTCTGGCCAATGATAAGAGTAGGATAAACAGTCCAAGAAATAAGCTACCTAGAAATCTCAGAATGACTACAGGGCATGAAGAGAACCAATATTGGCCATTTCCTAGCCCTGGCTGTGGCTTTCATCCAAAAACTGATGATCTATAGCACTGGTGAAACAATGTGGATAAGGAATCACATATTTTTTTAAACTAACATTTATCTAATCAATCAGTGGGAGAAGCAACAATTCAGCATTCCCCAGAAACTTTCGTGTCATATATTCATGCAATTTTACACATAAGTCCTATTTGTCCCCTCCATGTTATCAGTGTTTTCAGCAAGAGCCTTCACACACTCTTTAGAGGAAACCACAGCTTTAAGTACTTTTGAACTCATTTACAGTCATGTGTCACTTAACAATACGGATACATTCTGAGAAATGTGTCATTAGGCAATTTCGTCATTGTGCGAACATCATAGAATGTACTTACACAAACCAAGATGATATACCCTACTACACATCTAGGCTGTACGATACTAAATTATGGGACCACTGTCATGAAAATATACATTCTAATGCTAAAATCTGCCTTAAAAGGCCAAATGCGTTCCAACCAAATGGATGTTTCTATATCATCATAGTTCCCTTCCAGAATGTGCTGTAAAGGGGTCCACCGTTTGGTTTTAGAGATACGCCACAGACTCCCAAAATCATCTTGGTGCTATCCCAGGTTCTTATGACTATTAGTGAGTGACTCCAGTCTGAGGACAACAGCACTCCCCACGTGGAGAAGGTGGACACCACACATCCCAAAGTGACTAGAGACCATGAAGCTCTCTCATGGCTGCGTCCAGGGGTTTGATCAGGGATGCACTGAGGACATCAAGGGCCACATTTAACCACTGCAAGAACCTCTTCCAATCTCATCCCTCCATATGGGTGTTAAAATTGCTTTCAGAAAGCTAAGGAGATAGCAAGACATGCCTAGATGATTTGTTATTAAAACAACAGCCAGGGGCCCGCCCTGTGGCGTAGTGGTTAAGTTCACGCGTTCCACTTTGGCAGCCCATGGTTCACAGGTTCGGATCCCGGGTGCGCACCAATGCACCACTTGTCAAGCCATGCTGTGGCAGCATCCCATATAAAGTAGAGGAAGATGGTCATGGATGTTAGCCAGGGCCAATCTTCCTCAGCAAAAAGGAGGAGGATTGGCAACAGATGTTAGTTCAAGGCAAATCTTCTTCCAAAAGTAAAAGCCAGATATTTCAAGAAAGAACTGTCAGGTCAGATTCCTTTTGTATTAGTTTTCTGTTGGTGTATAACAAATTGCCACAAATTTAGTGGATTAAACCAACAATAAATTTAACATCTAACGGTTTCTGTGGGTCAGGAGTCTGGCACAATTTAGCTGGATCCTTTACTCATGGTCTCACAAGGCTTAAACCAAGATGCTGGCTGCCTGTGTTCTCATCTGGAGAATCAATTAGAGAAAGATCTGCTTCCAAGCTCCCTCAGGTTGTTGGCAGAATTTGTTTGACTAAGGTCCCTATTTTCTTGTTAGATGTCAGCCAGGAACCACTCTGAGCAACTAGAAGCCAATCTCAGGTCCGTGCTATGTGGCCTCCCTCATTGACTATTCACAACATTGCTATTTGCTCCCTCAAGGCCAGGAGGAAAATAACTCTGACCTCTCCTATCTGTGATCTCCAAACTCTATTTAAAAATTTCATCTGATTATGTTAGGCTTAACTAAGATAATCCCCTTTTTGATTAACTGGAACTCAACTGATTAGAGACCTTAATTACAACGGCAAAATCTCTTCAACCTTTGCCATATAATGTAACCTAACCATGGGAGTGATATTTTATTTATATATAAATGATATTTTCATTTATACACCAAAGGGAAGGGGATTCAGGGCACATACACCAAGGGCTTAGAAAATAGGGCCTGTGTTAGAATCTTGCCTACCACATCTATAAACCATTAGTCTGCTACCATTTCAGGACATTTAAGAAACAACAAAAATAGTATGCCTACATCTGTTATCTACAGATGTGGCTAAGCGATGTGCTGTATGAATAGATAAGGTCTGTAAGCATTGGGAGTTTGGGAAAACAGTCATCATCACTTCTCCTTCTTATGGCTTCCTAACTAATGTGAGAAGAAATAGACAAGTAAATGGGATCAAAATATAGCAAAATTATCAATGGTGGAGCTAGTTAGAGAACATAGCAGGTTCTCCTGTTTCTTTTCTTGATTTAGACTTTAGTACCTTTAGCCTGTCACACGGAGAAAAGTTGGAAGATGGTGGACCTGCTAAGCAAACTCTGTCTCTTTTCCACATGAAGGAAACTCACCTGTTTTGTTGATACCTAAAAGAGAAAGTGAGACAAGAAAGAGATGGCCCTGGCTCTGCACTATTTGAGCTTCAATGCAGTGGTTCTACTCTCCAGTTAGTGCTTCAGTCAGCACGGGCTAGGTTATGATGCAGGAACAAATCCCCAAATCTCAGTGGTTAACACACCAACTTATATTTCTTGCCCATGCTGCAAGTCTAACAGCGGTTCTTTATTTAGCACAGTCACTCAACGACCCAGGCTGATGGAGGCCTCTTCTCGACCTGTATCTCTCCATCACTGCAGCAGCAAGACGAGGGAAGTGGTGAATCATGCACTAGCTCTTAACATTTACAGTGCAAAGTAACACATGTCACTTCTGCTCAATTTTTATTGACCAAAGCAAGTTACATGGCCATGAAAGGAAGCAGGAAATGCAATCCTACCATGTACCTTAAAGGAAGGAGAATCAACAATATTTGGTGGACAGCATTAACTGCTACATCTGGCTTAGTGAATGTCACTCCTCTCCCCTGGAGGATGTAGGAATCAAGGAAGTTTCCAAAGATATTGACTCCAATACTGTCCCCTCCGAGAGAGAGTAATATATGATCTCTAATGGAAATGTGAAAAATGCTGAAAAGAGAAATGGAACAGTTTCCTCTGAACAGTAAGTCTAGGCAAGAGAACCCGTTTGCAGAGTGCCAAGCCTCACCTTTGTGGAGATTGCTCCAATGAGTAGCTAACAAATGCAGCTCTCCCAAAGCTGCTTTGCAGGCAGCTGAGAGAGGTCCTAGCCCCACAGGACGGGTTCCAAATAGGAAAAGGGGGACTGTGCCTGCCACATTTTAGGAGGCCGCCTTCAAATACAGGCTGCGTGTCTGGAGTCGCTGTGCCGAGCAGGATCTGTGAGCTGGCTCTGTGCTGGGTGAGAAGTGTGAAGCCTGGTGCCAGAACGCGAGTGCACATCAAAATCCTGGCACCGGTGCTCTTCAGAAACGGACAGAAGACCAACTGTAACATACGGCTCATTCTTCTCACGTCATAAATGGAAAGGCATTAATCACTGGGAGGCCTCCCAGAAATTAAAGTTCATCTATTGGTTATGGGGTGTCAAAAGGCAAATGTGGAGTGTTTTAAATTTGCTTGGTTTTCCTGCAATATAAAATACAGGTTTCCAATGCTGGCTTTATCATCAAAACAGGCTCCTGGCCCTGCCAAAGCTAACATAAAGAGAGAACCCAGAACTCCTCACAGGTTTCTCATTTATAGCAGAATTTCCTCCAAAGACAGCTATTTTAAAATGTAGATTAACCCTTAATGTCTGAATTTTCCAAACTGAAACTTTGAGACAATGAAGTCCCATCTGCCAGCACTGAAAAACCAAGTGGCAAAGGAATTGTCTGGGGCTCTCTACAGTGAGGGCCAGAGCCCGCTGCCTGGCCTGCCGCCTGGCCCCACAGCAGTGAGCACCGTGCTCCACCTGGGGCAGTTCTCCCAGGGAGAGGTAACCGTTGTGCTCTCAAGCTATGAATTATAATCATCTGATAAAAAAGAAAGGAATTCACGATGTGTTTTTCTTCTTTGAGAAAGTACTAAAGTGCGTGTGTATTATTACGGCCTAAGTGACACAATTCAACCAAAGCAGTGACTTCTGCAAAGTGACCATCAGGCATTCATCAGACTAGTCTTAAGGGTGTAAATACATATACTCACAAGCCAATTACTGCACATTCATCCCCAAAATGGAATTATATATTTCTTAATCTATTCTATCTAATAACTTTTGCTTAAGAAAGAAAGAAGTGATAGTTTAAAGGACTACAAACTGGTGACGTGTGTGTGTGTGCACATGCACACACTTACCTATACAAGGTCACTACAAATTAAACCTGAATGACTTCATGTAGGGCATAAACTTTCAAATTTCCACAGGCCTCACTCGTCCTTATCATCTTAAATTCTGATTTACTCATTTGCGTTACCTGCTCTAGTAATATAGACATTTGAGTTTGTGTCTTCTACTTTAAAGAAACTTAAAAAGGAAGACAGAAGCACATAAACATGCCCCAGAATTATGTCTACCTTTGAGATCTTGTTGAACTAAAGTCAGAGTGCAGATATGCACCCATATGCAAAAATGCAAATGACTAGTCCTTGTGTTATTATTTGGGCCAGTCCCACAGCACAAAACTTCATCTGTGAAATGGAATAACACTACCTTGAAGTTTAGCACAATAGATATAAAGAATCTAAACCCACTGCATGGCACACAGTAGGCACTCAATAAACATCAGCAATGATGATGATGATGCTTAAGCTGCAAGGTTAGGTTTGAGCAAAGAAGTGATTACGAGTTTCAGCTTTAGCGTCTGCAGGCCTGCATTCAAATCCCAGTTTCACCATGTAGCAGTTGTGTGGCTTCTTAGGAAAGGGATCAAAGGTAAGGGCACACATTGAGGAATCATGAGAGTGTGTGCGAATTCCCAAAGAAGAGGCATAGATAGAAGAGATTTCACAGGTGTGAGAAGAAACAAGAACACTGAGGAGGAGCTGTCTCTAAGGTTGAAGACCTAGAGGAATGAAATTATCAGAAATCCAGGGTAGATAAAATTTTTAAAAAGAAGAAGGGTTATTAAAACTGCTAAATTCTTTTGCATAACAAAGATTATTGTCAACAGACCCATAGAAGCTGGAAAATGACTTTAAACCTAGACTCTTTGTTGGCATCTCTCCCTGAGTCTCTACCCCGATGGGCTGTTAAGGTAACACTGGAGTAGCACAGGCTCTCACAGATGCTAAACAGGGCTTGGGCCTCCGAGATTTTGGTCTTGGGGTCCAGAGGCATAACTAAATGGCCTAGCACAGGAACCCCAAAGACTTCACTTTCCTGAATTGTGTCTGCAAAATCAGGCTTTTTGAGAAAAATCGTTTTCGCCAGGTACAGAACATAGTAAAAAGCTTCAAACTGATTGGTAACTAACAAAGTAATTGCTAGAAAACACCTTCTTTCTCTCAGCACTGAGTACCTGCTGGATAAAAAATATTTTTAAAACAGAACATTTAAATACAATCACTAATGAAATGTAAATATTAAAAAAGATAAACTGTCATAAAATCATCATTATTTATTCTCCATAGTTGAGAATTTATTCCTGCCCTTTAATTCTCTTCCAAATACTCATTTTACTTTTTTCTAAATGACTGTCTATCATTGGATTAAATTTAAGCCTTTAGAGAATAGATGCTGTTGTCACATACTTTTCATTACACACAGCCTCTAGTGAATTCAATTTTTTGACCTTATTTGGCTTTCCAATCCAGTGAGAAGCAACTTATTTTAAATAAAAGGAGGAAGTCAACTTACCCTTAAACTCAGAGGTTAATCTCCATGTAAGCCATTTTGGCATATTTAATTTGTGTGGAAAATTTTGCTAGGATAACTTTTGCAGGGGCTTCATAGAAGGCTCTTCAGAAAGTTCTCTTGAATATCATGATATCTCCAGACTTCCTGCCCAAAATAGCATCTTTATGCGAACGGTTATGTTCACATGTTGTGAGCATGGGTCTTTCAGAGATTAATACAGAAATATTGTACACATTTCAGGGGAAAATTTTAGTTCTTAGAATAGGTCCACTTTTTGTGCCAAATTAAATAGGTTCCAAATAGTAATTTCACCTAACTGCTGATTTGACAAATATTTACTGAGCACTTACCTTGAGCACTATAGAGAATATGGAGATATTAGATATTAACAACATTAGATCTTCAGGTGGAAGGAAATTAATGTTATTGAGGATCAATTATATGCTCTACTGTTGGGTTAAGTAGGTATCTATGAACACACGAACATAGACAATACAAGGCCGCATATACATCTCCTATACACTTTGTAGCTAATACGTGGTCTGAGTTCAAATGCCTGGAAATCGTTTGTGGCTGACCATAGAGGGCTTCATGGAGTAGGTGCTGTTTCCACTTGGAAAATCTAAGACTTTAATTGATATAATTAGAGGTTACTCAAGGAGATGGAGATGGTACAAGCAGTCACCAGAATACGAAAATCTAAATACGTTTAGGAAAAGAGTGTAGACTAAGTTCCCTAGAAAAAAGAATCCTCTAGGGCGTTATTAGAGAGATGAGGTTGGGGACATATGGTGAGGTCTTTAACGCTGGGGTGAGGCTTTTTATTAATTTGGTAAAGAGGTGGATGCTACAAAGGTTTTATAACTGTATGTTTTAGGCAGATCAGTCTGTCAGAGATGCATATGTGAGACTGGAATAAGAAAAACTGGGGGATAGTATGTCCTATTGGAAGACTAATAACTGTAAATAATCTAAGCACAAAAGGTTAAGGGTTTCAGTAAGATACTAGTTTAAAGTTTCAGTATGTGGACTATAGAGGCAAAATTAACAGAAATAAAGCTTCTAAAAACACAAGTTGGAAGAGCAAGGTGACTTCAGTTTTAGGTGAGTTGAGTTGGAGGTGACCTCAGTGTATACAGAGAGAATACATCGAGTATACATGGAGTGTACACATAGAGTGTTAGTATACATAGTATACATGCAGTGTATACATAGACTGTTAGTATACATGGAGCGTATACATAGAGTGTTAGTATACATAGTATACATAGAATATATACATAGAGTGTTAGTATACATGGAGTGTATGCATAGAGTGTTAATATACATAGTATACATAGAATATATTCATAGAGTATTAGTATACATGGAGTATATTCATAGAGTGTTGGTATACATGGAGTATATACATAAAGTGTAGTATACGTAGTATACATGCAGTGTACACACAGAGTGCTTTACTAGGGTGTGTGCTGCACACACGTGAATGAGGTGAGCCCCATCATTTGCCACATAGAGCAGCATCATAGGAGTTCACAACCGCCACACACAGCAACACTGATTGGTGGTCCTCAGGTATCTTCCTTCTTCAAATTCGACTGCAAACTGGAAAACAAGTCAGACTTCAGTAACTCTTTTGACACAATTATGAATATTTGCTGCCGCCAGAAGAGATCAGCAGTTAGTTTCATACTTTTCAGAAATGCACAAAAGAAATAAATATAAAAACACAAGTCTTTCAGGTCTGCTTGATTTGTTATTGTTCAGGGGAAAAAAAAGCTATAATTATTTCATCTAGTTAAAAGAGAGGAAATAGTCTAGGGCTATACTGAATAAGCCAAATTTAGACAAACTGTCCAAATAAAAGGAAACACAATTTTGTAAGAAGTTAAACTTGTGTGCCTCCCAGCCAAATATTTTTTGAAAAGCTTCCTATCTTTGCAGCTTACAAAATACCCAATGCAGGGCCTAGAGGTGACTCTCCCTCCCAGCTCCTCATACTCCCTACACCTCACATAACCTCCACCCTGCCTCCCCCTTCCTCCTGTATGGGTATCACAGTATGAACAGGGTTTAGGCTTATTGGTTGCAATATAAATATTTAAAATCTGAAGTAGAATTTTAGCCACATGTTTGCCACTAACTTCACTTGTAGTAATGTGATTAAGTTACTGTTTGCTTAATTAACCTCTGGATCTGGCTTATCATAAGAATCTCATAGTTTTAACATTTTTAAACAGCAAAAACAAGGGGAATCAACTTAATTATGTGCATAGAAATCACTTGAACACATTTATTTGTATAGGTGTCATTGCAATGACAAATCCATAAAGATTAAATAAGACTGAACAAAAGATAATTTGTTTGCACTCACCCACTGAAAAATTGGCCATGCCTGTGTCAGCTAAACAGACATCCAAACTAAAGCCATTATCTGGGCAACTAGAGTTCAAGAAATGTTACAACTACTTGACTGTTTCAGTAACCATTTGCTTTGGCAGTGGGTATGAATTATCTGGATAGTTTACCTTGTTGTATATCTTCATCTTTACACTGGAAACCTGAGTAACATCGCAGACTCTGTCTGTAGAGTTATTTCCACTGAGCATGTTCAAAAAAAGTGATTGATCAGATATCTTTAGCACTCCAGAGGAGTGAAGGGTGAGAAGCAATCTTACAAATCTATTGATATTAACTGACTACAGGAGTTACAATTTCTCTTCAAATGCCTCTCACCAAAATCTCCATCTGAAACTACTCATTTTAGTTAATGATACCATCTTTTCTCTCTGATCCTATTTCATAAATATCAAATATAAATAATGTCACAAATTCTCAGATACGTTTCATTACACCCATCTCTCCAGTTTCACTCTATTGGAGACTTTAATCAATTCATACATACAGTCAATCTCCAACTGATCTATTGCCACCAGACTCTCACCCCTCTGATTTTTCTTATACCTATTTGCCAGATCAGTCTTCTCAAAAATCTTTTTAATCATGCATTTCCAGAACTTACAATAACTTCTGGTACCTATCATATTAAAATTCATAATCTTCAATAATCTGGTCCTACCTATATCATTTTTTCCACCTACATCTTTTTCTTTTCTATGACCTGCCAATATGTGCCTTCAACTCCAGTTTGATGAGTTTTATCCGTTTTTCCTGCCTCCTTCCCAATCAGAAATCCCTGCCATCCTTAAGCCCCATCTCAAATACACCTCTCCCTGAAATGTTCACTTTCCTTACAAACTGCACAAAGTATTCGATGTCCTTTTCACTTATCCTAGAATTTTGGTTTCTGTCTTGGGTTATTCTGTAATTATTAAATGGAATAAATTCTCTCATACACAAATTCAATTGCCTTCATAAAGAAGAGCATGTTATATTTGTGTCTGACACAACTTAAAACACAAAGGTGACCACATAATGGTCATTCATACCATTAATTAAATAATTTTAGATTACATGCTATTGAGTCTGATAATGATTTTTCCATTTCCGAATTCCCTATTTTAGTTGTTGGTACTGGTCATCTTATTTCCCTCCATTTGTTTCATATGTGTTATTTTTAATCCTTAATTGCTTTGATGTCAGTACTATTTATTTATATCATTCTTTGTTTTCAGAAAATTTCAAGGTAGCTTACAAGAACACATGTTGGTCTTGCTGTACATGTTGGAGGTAAATAAGAAAAAAACTTAAAAGAAGAAGAATATATAGGCCAGCCCGGTGGTGGAGCAGTTAAGTTTGCACTCTCCACTTCAGCGGCCCAGGGTTCACAGTTTCGCTCCTGGGCGAGGACCTATGCACCGCTCATCAAGTCGTGCTGAGGCGGCATCCCACATAGAGCAACTAGAAGGATGTACAACTATGACATACAACTACCCATTGGAGCTTTGGGGAGAAAAAAGGGAAAAAGGAGGAAGATAGGCAACAGATGTTAGCTCAGAGCCAATTTTCCTGAAAAAAAGAAAATTGGGCCAGAAGTGCCCATAGACAGTTCATCAAAAAAAAGAATATAAAGTGCTATTTTAAATTCAAATATAAATGAATAAAATATAATAAAGTTCTTTAGTAAGCAGATAAGTAACAGGCTAATTTTTCAACTGGTTGAGGTCTTCACAAGTATCTGATTTCCTTTCTTTGCTTTAACTGTGAGCTTTAAGAATATCTTCCAATGTATGTGGTTCAGTAGTTAGTTTTTTGTTTTGCTTAGCTTTCACGTTTTTATTTTTCTTTTATTTTAATTTTAATAAAATCTATTTGTTAGATTTTATTAAAATCTAACTCCAAAGAATTTAAAAGAGTCAAATAGTTCTAACAAAGTTCATTATGAAAAATTGCAGATTCCCACCCCAACTCCCACATTTCCCCTCCTCATGGCAACAATTTTTATCTCTTTTAGCTGTTGGTATGTTGGTATGTATCACTATGTCTCTAATATGCTTTTATTTGTACTTTTTAACTGATTATTTTGGCATAACTCACTATATCTCTAAGTAACATGATTTTTTATGCTAATTTTTGAGTATGAGTTTTAAGTATTGTTTATGTACTTACACTACACATGGTGAGCATTTAGAGCTCTCTCCTCCCACACCCCCTCCCCCAAAGCTCAGAACCATTCCACAATGTCCCATATCATCTCAAATAATTTATGTTGTAACTTGTTTAGATTAATATTCAGAGTACATATTATTACGATAATGAATTTTACTCAAAGCTGAACCATGTAATAGATTTACTATTTTTGATGGATTGTCTCTTTCCATAGTTTTCCCTATGGTTGAGACATATTTCTTGTTTTATTCATTTGCTTGGTTCTCTTCACACTCATTGCTAATGCAGCACAAACTCTTCCTTATCAATGATTAAATCTCCTCTCTAGAGGTTCAGGTGTGTCAGGTATTCTGTCAGTTTCATTTGCTTACCAAGGACATTGTCCTGGTGCCCTCTGACCTTCTCCTTTCTGAGCTGATTCCCTGCACAAGTAGCATACACCACGTACTCTGTGGGCTTCCCTTCACCTCCCTTCTGTGCTGGATCTCTAGTTCTGCACATCTTATGTCTTCACTATTCTTGTTTTGCTCCTTTGATTAGTAGTACACATTTTCCAATATCTTATTAGATAAACAAATATATTATTTGAGAAAATGAATGGTTGAAAATATCTTTGGTTTTCCCATTGTTGATAGCTTGGTTAAATGTACATTTCTAATTGGAAATTATTTTTCTTCAGAATTTTGTTGAAGACAGTTCTTTATTGCCCTTTAGCTTTCAATGTTACTCTTGAAAAGTTCACAATTATTTTGATCATTTTTAGTAGATCTTGTTTTTTTTCTTCTCCCTAGGATTGTATACTATTTTTTTTCTTTGTTCCCATAGGTATGAAATTTTGTGATGGTGTGCGTTTCCACCTTGATATGGAAACTCTGCAATCTGTAAAAATTTTTCTTTCTTTATTCCAAGAAAATAATTAATGTTTTACTTCATTGTTTTTTCTACGGAATTTCTGTTTTTCAGATATTGGACCTACCAGACTGGTTCTCTAAATTTCTTACCTATTCTCTCCCGTTTTCAGTCTTGTGGACATTTTGCTTTACTTTTTGGGAGATTTTCTCAATTTCGTCTTCCAATACTTTATTTATATTTTTTCTCTCATCAAATTTCAAATTTCTCACTGCTCTTTTTTGCTCTCTGTATGTCCATTTTTGTATTACCCTGTTCTTGTTTCATGGTTAAAATATTTCTTCTTTTTTTTTTTTTTTTAAGTTTTCTTCTTCCTCATCCCTTTCCTCTCTCTCTCTTTCTAATTGTTTTTTATGGTTCCTGTACTTCATGCCAGAGGCTAACACGGTAATACTTGGTTGCCAATATTTTTTAGATAATTATACCATTTCTCTTTCTCAGTTTCTAATACCACTTCAAGATGGAAAGTATAAGTCTTCTGATATTTAAACTCCATTTTAAATAGGAAGAGGAAAAGGAAAAGATAATAAATGCATATTATATGTAAATTTACACTGATAAATTTGTGACTTTAGTTGAAAAAATTAAAAAGAAGTCAATGAAAAATAAACCTTTTTAATAATTAAGGAAAAATTTTCATTTGCTGCAATATTTGGGGAAATTTTCTACTCTAAAGGAGAAAGGACTTAAAGAGAAATCAGTTTGCTAGATGCCAAACAGTTTGCCAGATAAAGAAAGTAGAAAATTTTGGCCCATAAAGTGTTTGTTTTCAGACCAAATGAGATTTGTATTTCTCTCCAAATGTTCTGTAGGAATTTAGGTTAAAGTTAGAAAGAGGAAAACCCCACTCACAACTGACTAATTTTTAAAGAGTCTATTAATAGATAGGATTTGCAGATTCTTTAGGAGATAGGTAGGTAGGTAGGTAGATAGATAGATAGATAGATAGATAGATAGATAGATAGACAGACAGATAGACAGATATAGATAGATGATATATCGATCCACAATTTTATCCCTAAAGGCAATTCAAAACAGATCTTTAGCATATTAGCCACTGAAGAAAGAGAAATAAGCCACAGAACTAAGGATTAGTCATAAAAGCACTATAGATAATATTTTCAAATGACCTTCACAAAATAGTAAGCTTTCAAATATAGGAAAGCTTAAACTCCTTAAAATTAATAATTAATTTAATAAAATTGTTTAAGTAAAGTTTATGCAAGTAAAATTACTAGATATTATATCTATAAAAAAATTGGGGAATAACTCTATTTAAAAGACAAAAAAAAAAATTTGAGAATTAGAGAGTTAAAAATCATTCTCAAGCATACAAAGAACCATAACAATACAGTTCAAAATTGAACAAATTGAATTATCAGAAATCAAAAGAAGCATGAAACAATGCAAAAACCCAGTAAATCAGGCAGAAGAAACAAAGTTAGAATGGTATGTTGTATCTACTAACACAAAGTTATTCTTGGAGCTTGTTCTTTATTTGATTTCTCTTTGAGTCATAAGCACAGTAGATATCAAAAGACTGACAAATACACTTTAGTAAATCCCAGAGAGGTTACAGGTATTAGCTGGAGAATTTTTAAACTTCGAAGTAATGTTTATAATAGAAATTAAATGATGTATCTTGGATTCATTCAGTGGAACTTGGATTTATTCCCAAAATGTTCAACAAAATTGATGAAAATGAAAATATTCTAAAGCCATTTAATACCTCCAATTTGAATAAATACAAAGAATTTTACTAAACCCATTCACATTAAATGCTCTAACAAGCAATAATAGTATACGTGATTCTGAAATGTGCAATTCTTAATCATATCTATGCCTATATCAGATATATAAGTACTATATTTTAAAATATACAACCTACCAGTTCTCTCCTCTTTAAAGTTCTCAACCAACTTTAACTCAGAACTTGGTGTCTCAGAAGAAAGTCATTGCTAAAAGGATAAAGGATCCTAGCAAAGTCTAGGCCTGTGACGAGGAGGCTTTCTCCGGCCTGAGAGGAACAGCCTCAAACTCAGAGTCGTCAGGCTCTGTCTTCAAAGCCACAATCAATGCTGTTTTGCCCAAAGAGTCCTGGGAATGACATGAAAAGAGTGGCCATGCTGGACAGCAGATAGAGCTGAATCTACAGCCTTCTCCTGAAAAGAACTATGGTTCCAACAAAGTATATTTACTTCATTTGATTGAAGGCTGGGCAGTACCATGGAAAGAGGGCCATGTTAGAAAGTGAGAGAACTGAATTCTGGTCATATCTTGGTCAGTGATACTGGGATGAAAACATTGATCTGTGTGCCAGTTTTCTTGTTGTAGTGGGTTATGGTACGTAGTGAAATCACATTGGCAAGTTGAGTAAATTATAGAAGAAACCCCTATTAAACAAGAATAAATTTCAATAGCACACTTCATCATTACAAGAGGTAGTTATACTAAAAGAGACATGGCAATGAGAAAAATTAGATGAGGGGAGGGGAATAAAAAGGAGGGACAGGGGACACACTTCACAGCCAATTGACCTCATTTATGGAGTCTAGGAAGAATGGAGATCATTTCTCAGTCCAACCATTTCTACCACCAGCCATCTGACACTACTAGGCAGAATGTAATGATTTTCTTTCTCGAGACTATGAAGGTGAAGATCTCAATTAACTAACCATCTTCAATTTAGATATCTACCTAGATACAACTTGTTTATTAAATGGTTTCTTTCTTAAACTATCTGGAATAATGTCCCTCAAGGAGAAACATTTAGTTGGAACATTTCAAGCTAAATTATGATGTAAAGAAATGTTTTTACTTTGATTTTTCAAGTCTCTTTGTAGACACTGTTAGTCTTAAACTTTGTAGAAAACTAAAAGTCATGATTTTTTATCATTTAACTTGAGGGTGCCCAATGTATTTTAATTGATCAGGAAGAAGATTAGACTCTGTTATAAATGTAGCTTTGAAAGAGTCAAAAATAGGTTCACCAAAGGATAAACATTAAACTTTTCCACAGATTATCCATAATACCATATTAAAGAAGAAGGTATTCTCATTGTTATACCTGCATGAGAATGCAAAGAATAATCCTGCCAGTTTTTACACCAGAATTCTAAGAATTCTAGTCATGAGAGGTATTCTAAGCCATGGTTTCTGTAAATGGTATGATTTTACTTTTTGTTGCCTCTTTGTTTTGCAATGATATTGGCTATGTGCCTTGTGCCTCTTATAAGAATACATTTCTAAGTGATATTTGAATAATTTAGCTTTATTATATAGTATTTACAGGAACAACAATAGATATTCATTTAAAACAGCATTTAATACTATATGCAGTCTCTAGTTCCTTCCCCTTTCCCTTGATTGTCAATGGAAAAATCACTGTAAAATTTGAGGCATTATAAATTTACTAGATGCTTCTTTTCTCTTTCTCTAAGGTTAACTAAATTGTTTTTCAATTCAGCGTTTGTTAGGTTCTTCGATTCCAAGATTAATTTTTTTGTTGCTCTAATGTAATGTTGCATATTCATTTGCAAAACAAAGACACATGGGCAAAAACTTCTGCAATATTGTCTGTCTAGGGACAGCTCTGAGGATTACAATATGCTCAGCTCTCAATTTTTTGAAACAACTTAGGGATGCAATCTTTAGTTGAATTTCAAGATGGATTCTAATTTTTACATGGATCCTTCTGGCAAGGAAATTCTGCGTACCTTAAGGAACTGAAATAAAAAGTATAAGGCATAGATTCTTGAAATCCTCCCTCCATCTAGATGAAAATGAGCATAGGAAAACATACTGTGATAATCCAAAACATTCATTATGAAAATCATGGAAGATTTGAAACTCTCTCTGCAAGCTGCATTTGATTACAAACTTCTCTTGGGACTATGCCTAGGTATTCTTGGGCTTGTGACCAGACTCCATTGCTTAGCTTACCAACCATCACTGAACATGTTTTAATATTACTTAACTCCCCAAGACCTACACTGTGGAAAAGTCCACATTTGACACACTGTCCATATAACTCTGATTTTTTCCAAAATTCCACATTAAACTTAGCAGCAATGTTAAAAATGCTCAGTGCCCATATCTTCTGTAATATTGCTGCTCTTTTTAGTTTTCTGAAAGCAATGCTCTTTCTTCCATTAGTACGACATTAATATTAAATCTCTCCTTCCTCTGTGTACAGCCACAGGTATCTGATGGCAATGCTAGCTCTATTAACATTGCTGAAGGAACTACTCTCACTCTCATCTAGTAACAACAGTAAAGGAGTGGCCTGGAATGAGGAGGGGGCTGCAGAAGGAAAGATATAGGCAAAGGAGAGGGGCAGGGTCATAATGAAAATAGTTATTTGAATTCTGCTATATTGAATCTCATGACCACATATTCATCAGCAATACTGTATATTCAGAAAATATCTAGGTCAAAATAGTTGTCCTCAGTCATGGTATGGTTTGGCGCATGCAACCAGAAGGGCATCCAGTCATAAAGGAAAGTTGTAAAGAGGCCCTTATATTCACATGGCAGGGGCAAGGGAAGAGGAATTTTAGATTAATATTTCTATAAAATACATTTTCATATAACTTAACATCTCTGTTTCAAATTTTAGTTCACCTTTTAGTTCTTAGAGGGCAATGATAAATTCCTTGACTTTAGCATTTGAGATCCTCCCCAGTTTGACTCCAAACTACTTTTCCAATTTTATTTGTACCTGTCATGACAACTAGACAATTCTACAACTTTACTCTAAACATTCCTTTTGTCTCTTCATCCTCCCTCTAGGACACCCTCCCCTGGCTTCTCTCCTTATTCAAATCCCACTAATCTTTCACGACAATTCAAAATCTTGTTTGATACCTGTCCTACTTACCTCAATGTATTTATGAAGTAAGAGTAGGATAAGATTCTCTTCAGTGACTTCACCTTCTTTTGACAACCAAAGCTCTGTATATTATTTATTTATTCATTCAATAAATGCTTATTTGGTTCATACTTATATAAAAATACATACTTGTACAGGCAGCAAAAACATAGACCTCCAAGGTTACAACATAGAGACATAAAACAAATTCAGATACAAGTCAGAATGTAAATGGCATAGGTAAAGTGTAAGCAGGGTGCTATGGAATGTCAGAGAAGGAAAACTGCATTTAGATAGAGGCAATAGACATAATTTTAGCAGAAATACCTAAGGTATTTCTTGAGTTCACTGTCCTTTGAGGAGCTTTTAATGTAGTGCCCTATGGAGTTATATTTTCACTTTGCTGGCACTTCATCCCTGGTTTGTAAGCTCTTTTTGGATGTGGGGACTTTCTCAGTTAGTTTACCTCTGGCTGCAAGAATCAGGAAATCCTGATTCAACTGGCTTAAATGATAAGAAAGTTTATTTAACAAATTCAGAAAACCCAGACATAACATTGTGTCAGGATTGGTTAAGAGATCACTAAGATCAGGTGCAAGGCAAGGACATACCCTCTGCAATATCGTACTGGAAGTTCTAATTAATGCAATAAGACAAGATAAAGTATAAAGATTGGGAAGGAAGATATAAAACTATCTTTGTTCACAGATGACATGATTGTCTATGTAGAAAATATGAAAGAATTGACAAGAAAACTCCTGGAACTAATAAGGGATTATAGCAAGACTGAAAGATAAAAGGTTAATGTACAAAAGCCAATCATTTTCCTATATACCAGCAATGAACAAGTGGAATTTGAAATTAAAAACACAAGATCATTTCCATTAGCACCCACAAAATGAAATATGTATGAATTTAACAAAATATGTACAAGATCTATATGAGGGAAACTACAAAACTCTGATGAACAAAATCAAATAAAAACTAAATAAATAGAGAAATATTCCATGTTCGTGGATAGGAAGACTAAATATTGTCAAGATGTCAGTTCGATAGATTCAGTGCAATCCCAAACAAAATCTCAGCAAGTTATTTGGTGTATATCGACAAACTTATTCTAAAGTTTACATGGAGAAGCAAAAGATTCAGAATAGCCAACCCATTATTGAAGAAGAACAAAGTTGGAGGAGAGACACTATCTAACTTCAAGACTTTCTATAAAATTACAGTAATCAAGACAATGTGGTATTGGTGAAAGAATAGACAAATAGATCAATGGAACAGAATAGAGAGCCCAGAAATAGACCCACATAAATATAGTCAACTAATCTTTGACAAAGTAGCAAAGGCAATACAATGGAGGAAAAATAACCTTTCCAACAAATGATGCTAGAACAACTAGACATTCTCATGCAAAAAAAAAAAAGAATCTAGACACAGACGTTACACATTTTTTTTGTAATTTGAGTTAATTTACAAAAATTAACTCAAAATGGATCACAGACTTAAATGTAAACTACGAAACTGTCAAACTCCTAGAAGATAACATAAGAGAAAATCCAGGTGATCTTGGGTTTGGTGATGACTTTTTAGACGCAACATCAAAGGCACAATCCATAAAAGAAAGAATTGACAATCTGAACCTCATTATAATTGAAAGCTTCTGCTCTGAGAAAGACAGTGTTAAGAGAATAAGAAGAGAAGCCACATACTGGGAGAAAATATTTGCAAAAGATACATTTGATAAAGGGCTATTATCCAAAATATATAAAGAATTCTTAAAACTCAACAATAAGAAAACAAACAATCCAATTAAAAAACGGGACAAAGACCTTAACAGTCACCTCACCAAAGAAGGTGTACAAATGGCAAATAAGCATAAGAAAAGATGCTCCACATCATATATCATTAGAGAAACGCAAATTAAAACAATAATGAGATACTACTATGTACCTTTAGAGTGGCCAAAATCCAAAGCACTAACAACACCAAATGCTGGTGAGGATGTGCAGCAACAGGAAGTCATTGCTGGTGGGAATGTAAAATGATACAGTCACTTTGGAAGACAGCTTGGTGGTTTCTTACAAAACTAAACATAATCTTAACATATGATCCAGCAATCACACTCTTTGGTATTTATCCAAAGGAGTTGAACACTATTTCCATATAAAAACCTGCACATGGGTGTTAATAACAGTTTTATTCATAATTGCCAAAACTTGGAAGCAACCAAGATGTCCTTCAATTAGGTGAATGGGTAAATAAGCTGTGGTACATTCAGACAACGGACTAGTATTCAGTACTAAAAGGAAATGAGCTATCAAGCCACAAAAAGATGTGGAGGAACCGTCAATGTATAGTACTAAGTGAAAGAAGCCATTCTAAAAAGGTTACATACTGTATGACTCCAACTATACAACCTTCTGGAAAAGGCAAACCAATGGAGACAGTAAAAAGATCAGTGGTTGTTAGAAATTAAGGGAGTGGGAGGGATGAATAGGCAGGGCACAGAGTAGTCTTAGAAGAGTGAAAATACTCTGTATGATACCACAATGGTGGATACATGTCATTATACATTTGTCCAAACTCATAGAATGTACAACACCAAGAGGGAACCTTAATGTAAACTATGGACATTATATGATTATGATGTGTCAATGTAGGTTCGTCGATTGTAACAAATGTACCACTTCGATTGTAACAAATGTACCACTCTGGTGGGAGATGTTGATAACGGAGGAGGCAGCGCATGTGTGAGGGCAAGGGAATCTCTATTCCCTCCCTTCAATTCTGCTGTGAACCTAAAATTACTCTAAAAAATAAAGTCTTATTAAAATAAAAAGTCATTCACAGATTTATGTCAGTATCCAATTTTTGCAAGAATGCTATGAAATGGATTATATGTTCTTTTATATGTTATTAAAACCATTCAACGGATTTCCAGTGCATTTAGAATAAATTCAAACTCATTAATGTGGCCTAAAATGAAATTCTGGCCATTTTTAACCTCTTTTATCTCATTTCATACCACTATAGCTCTTGGCACTACCCTCAAGCCATATTAGCTTCTTTCTTTTCCTAATCGGTGTTAACTCAGACCCCAAGTTGAATATTTGCACTTGATTTTCTCTTGGTTTAGAAATCTCTAGCCTAGGTGTTGCATAGCCAGCTTCTAGGAAAAGTTCCATGCTGATATCACCTCCACAAAAAGGTCTCTTCTGACTACCTAATCTAAAGTAAATTCTCTCAATCTTTACATATCACATCACTCTGTTTATTTTCTTCACCACACTATCACCTCTAAAAATTACCGTGTTAATTTTTCTGTGTACTCTTTTAGCTTTGTCTATCCCATTTCTCTAGAACATAAGCTCCATGAAAGCAGAGATCTAGCTAATCTTATTTACTGCAGAATTTCCAGAACCTAAAGCAGTACCTAGCACAGAGGAGACACTCAACAAGTATTTGTTGAATATATGAAATTTACTCTCTTGTTTTCTCTAAAAATCTGCTTAGATGAGGATGGCAAATGTGAAGTTGAAACTGTTGTGTAGAGAGACAAAAGATATAAATTTTCTTCCAACATTAATTTTGCAACATTTTTTATAATCAACATTGTATTTCCAAAATCTTTTCCCACTATCTATCTCTGTCGAAATAACAAGAAGCATTTCAAAGTGAGCATATCTTTTAAAATAAAAGTCTGGAAAACATATTTGATTTCAATAAAATTTTCCCTTCTCATTTGAGAAAGACTCTCATCTAACATATAGAAGAGAGAATCCTAGTGAACTTACATGTGCTGCTTTTTCCATCACAAAGCATTTCTACTCTGCCACAGAGCGTTAAATTTAAGAAAGTCATGGAGGCCCTATAGGAGGAATAGGTAACTAGTTAATGCATGTGACCTCATAATCTTCCACTATCCTATATTCTACTCTCACAATTCATCATACAATGAATGAGTCTATGTGTTCATAAATATAGTCTAAATTGACCAGTGTCTTCGTCCCCCAGAGAGCAGAGGCTGAAACAAAAGCTCACGTACTACTATTTTATTAGAGAATGCAAACCCAGGGAAGCATGAGTGAGAGAGAAGAGAATGAGGAAGGAAAGATAGACAAGCTAATAACTGGATGTTTTGTGGAGGTGGTATCAAGTGCAACTGATTATTGAATCTTGAAAGATTCTACACATTCACTATTGAAGTGGTAAGTCTTTCTAGGTCAAGGAAAGGGAAAGATTTTATCTACTAGTTCCATTCTCCGTTGGTCAAATATTTGTTCTGCTGAGTGAAAACTTCCAGGCACTAGGTCTCTCTGTTCCTCCTCTCCTCCCATCTGCACTTTCAGATTGTACTTGTGTAAAAGCCAAGCAGCTCCACTGGGGTCTCATGACTCAGTATCAACAAGGAAGCCCCAGGGCAGGGGGAGGAATCCTCAATGTGATCATAAGAGGATGTATGGTCAAGTGACGCCTGCACGCAAACTGTCAGGGCCCAAGCACAACTGATCACCTCAGCAGAGGCTGAGACAGAACAAATGGCCAAAACAAAGGAGACAGATAAGGACTACAGATCTCAAGAGTGTCTGGTACCACCACCCACTCCACTCTTCAGTCCTGACTAAACAATCTTATTGTAAACCTAGGAAAAAGCATGATCTGTGAAATTGAGATTTAAAACAATACAGTAGGGAATATCTACCTTTAGGGGAAAAAGACCTCTATTTATTGACTGCCAGCTCTGTGACAAGTACTGGGCTGAGCATTCATTCAAGCACTTCCCATATGTTAACTTTAGGGCTGGCGATAGCACATGCCTGCTCCGAGTACTGGTTCTGCTGTTGAGCAGTACTCTCAAAGCTTCTAGGAATCAGAAAATCTTTGGACTTTGGGGTGTAGAGAGGAAAATGGGAAAAAAAATGAGGAAACAGTGAAGCAGAAGGAAAGTGGGCAGGAGGAAGAAGTAAGTAGTTCAAGTAGCTATAGAGACTATCCCTAGTTACTTTGGGAGCTATTCAGAGACATTTGTGCTGGTCATACTCAAGATTTGACTTTGAAAAGAGGACCTAGACAAAAGAAGAAAGGAACAATCATTTAGGAGACTGGGACAATTCAAATCAGCTATTGAATTCCAACAAGAAAACACAAGTAAACCTTAATCAAAATAATTTTGAAAACTTGATTAATCTCTAATAAATGTAAGCCACAATATTATTTGAACAGGCCTGAATGCCTTGCATAACCAACTCAGGATGGTGAAAGATAGGATCGTTATCTTGGTGTTTTCTTTATAAAATTCTCGAGTTGAAAGGAACTTTGGTGATTATGAGATCCCAAATCTTCAAATGCAGAGGATGAAACTGTAAACCTGAGAGAGTGAGTGACTTGTCCAAAGTCAAATAGGAAGCTAATGGCCACACCAAGACCAGAACACAAGACTCCCAGCCTCAATGCCAATGCCTTTTCAATAACCTCAGGGGATTTAACTTTCCGAGGGGAAACAAAAAGTAAACATTTTCCTCTACGCAAGAAAAAATTAAATTAAATTAAGAGACGGTGAAAATCAGGCTTTCAGTTATATTTGTTATTTATACATAGGATTAATAATGTTTTTGGCAAAAGTACACTTGCAAAGAAACGTATATTACTTTTTGATACTTGAGCACAAATTTTCTTAGTACTAACAAAAGATTTACTGACCCGATATGAAATTACTAACTAAAATCAAACCCACTAAAGACTGTCGGCTACTCATTGCTTTGTTTCATCCTATTCAAAGGCTCCCGTAAATGCTAAATCTATATCTATTCATAGAACTACGAACTGCCAGCTTCTGCCCTAATGCACCACATTATCTACATTGACCAGATCGCTGCAGAATCTTGGCAAGGATTCCTCCTGTTAGGAAACTAATTCATTGCAGTCAGACACATATTTATGCTTTATTTATGTCTATTGGACAAAAGATTATTAAACAGAATGGATGTTAAGCTAACATTAAAAGGTCTGACAGAAGGCAGAACTTCCGAGTCAAGACTGTCCTCCCTTTAATTCAACCCACTACAGCTCCCTGCAATGAACCCCGCATATGCACATTCTGCTAGGTCAGCGATTGCGTTTGTTGGGCAGGAGCAGAGGGTTAAAGACTTAGAGAAAAATCCTGCCCTCCTTTTAAACAGGATAATAAACAGTCTTATTTTGTTTTGTTTCAACACATTACTAGTGTTTCTGCTGTTCTAAAATCTGCCTGTGCCGCAAGGGTCCTGGAGGTAACCTGCTGCCAGGGAGGCAACTGGCCTGATTTGCACTGACTCCCGGTGACCTCCCTGCAGGCAAAGCCCTGAGGACACCCTCCTGGAAATACAGGTAGAGTTTAAACCACGGGTCCTGACTGTATGATATTTTTAAATTGGCACAGTTAGGAGAAAGAGAAGAAAAATTATTACTAACGTGATTCATTTTCTCCCAAAGCACCTCAAGAGCCTCCAGAAATATTTAGCAACACTCCCACTGCATTTGTATTATTTAGATTTATTTTACTTGGAATAAAGTCGTTTCTTTCCAACCCACATGTCCGAGGTTTCTCATTATCCTCAGAGCAGTCACATGACAAATGCTAATGGCTTCTTCTGTGCTGAAGAATATCATTGTCATACTGTAGGGAGATTTTACATTGTGGTCAAAATCTGGTGTCAGTCTTTTAAACACGGCAAACGGCTTGACCCTACTATTTCATCTAAAGATCCAGTACTCACAATTGAGGGTGATGTAGAAGGATGTGACTGTATCTGAGATATTAGGGAAAATATGAGTTATTTTTCTTCTGGTATTTGTGTGATTCAAAAAAGAGCAGTGTGTGTGGGCGAGGCATTATTTTGTAGTTGTGGTTGTTATTGTTTTTACATGTTTGATTGGACAATTGCTTGGGGTTTCTTTTTTTCCTGAATTGTACGCAAACTTATGCCTATAAATACATTTTGGATGTGGGAGATTCTAACAGAGCACACACAGAAACTTCTTTTTTTCCTGCAGAAATCAAATCTGTAACACAGACCCTAACAAATGTCTTTGGGAGTACAGAGGACAAGACTTGTTACTTTTATTTTATGGATGGTAGAATCACAATAAATTATAATCACTAAATGAATGCTTGTTGACATTAACTGAGGCAAATCTAAAGGGTGAGTTTCACTTAACATCAAAAAGAACATAGAAATAAACCTCATGGCTTTGGGCAAATATAAGATATCACCTGAGTTATCTCTTAGTCCAAACGCAAACTTCACCATTCACTCACTTATTTCTAAAACTCAGACCATTCTGCAAGTATATTCTACTTAAGTCAGATTCTTCCTGATTTAAGTTGAATAATTTAGTTCGACGAAAATTTCTTGAGCATCCACTGAGCTCTAATGATACAAAGATGAATGAGATCAAGATGGGTATGCAACTCACTTTAACGTAAATAAAGTACTATTTAAGAGTGTAAACAAAATGTTTTAGGATCAGAGAAGATAGAACCATCAGGAGAGTTTTCATATGAAAAACAAGATTTTGCCTGCGTCTTAGACAGTAAGTGTGGTTTCACCAGGTGGAGGTTGTGGACGTTGAAGATCATTTTAAGTAGCAGTAAGAGCATGAAGATGTAAATGGAATATTTGGAAAATGCAAGTGATTTCTGATATGATATAAGAAGGGCCAGCCTCATGGTATAGTGGTTAAGTTTGGCGCGCTCCCCTTCGGCAGCCCAGGTTCGCAGGTTGATATCCCAGGCGCAGACCAACACCACTCATCAGCCATGTTGTGGCAGCGACCCACATATTAAGTGGAGGAAGACTGGCACAGATGTTAGCTCAGGGCTAATCTTCGTCAGCAAAAAAATTAAACTTCATATAAGAGATATGATGTGGATGAGAAGCCAAAAAAAATTGACTGAACAACTGTGAAGATTTTTGATTTCATCCTATAAGCAGGGAGGAGCTATCAAAGGTGTTTGCTTGTACTTATGGGTTAGTTTGTTTTATGCAAAAGCGTTACATAATCTAACTCCTCTTGGCATTGAGAAAATAACCTTAATAGTACTGAAATAGATAAATTTGAGGGGAGAGACATTGGGTTGGAATGACCAGTAAAAATAATTTTTACATATTCTGGAATAGATAGGGGCCTAGACAAGTGGAGTTGTGTGTAAATAGAAGGAAAGACAGGATTAGAAAGTAAAGTAGAGAAATTTAAAACTAATTGGATGTGATGTGGAATTTGAGAAAGAGAGAAGAATCAGAAATTTTTAAAAAAGGTTTATAACATGGGCAACTATAGGTAGCAAGAAAATTAACAAAATGGGTTAATGTAGAAACAGTATTCAGACAAGTTAATGTGTTTGGTTTGGGATATCTTGAATTTAAGAGACCTGAGGCAGCAAACTTATGACAATTTTAACTACATATTAGTTTTGTCCCTGTGAGAGAGGTCAGAGTTGGAAATTTAGATTTGCGGGTCATGAACCTAAGTGGTACTGAAGGTGTGGGAGTAGATGAGGTCCTTGGAGGGAGAGGTAAAATAAGTCAACACCTACAGGGGCTGGGCTGAGGAGCGGCTGGTTCCTAACCACTGCATCAGGTCACTACTCCCTAGCAGGCCTTGGCATACTCTGTCTCCTGAGGCCATTGCTGACTTCTCATCCCATTTCTCAGGCAAATCTCTGTAGATTGTGTGACAAGCAGTCTTTAGCAAAAACATTAGGCTCTAATGAAGTTCACATCAATAAAATGAGAATAAAAATAGAAGATAGAACATTCCCCCGTAGCACTTTGGTTCAATTTTATCCCTGAAAAGTATATATGCTCTGAGTGTTATCATTGAATTAAGCATGTAAAATCTTTGCCCTTTATAAGTTTTGATCATCAAATTATATGATATTTTTTCTATTGAAAATAAATAAAAGCATTTCAAATTTTTTTTAACAGATAGTGATATCTTAAGGCTAATATTTGCTTAAATCATTCTTACCTCAACATGTACTATAGATAGTCCTCAAAGCCGGTGAGAAATCTGTCTATATAGTTAACTCTTTAGCACTATTTTCCTGTGTTCACTGTTGATAACTTCTTCAGAATTAGATTACCACTTTGATTTAGCATAATACCTACTAAAGAAGTTCAATTGTGTTTGATTATATTTCATCTTGTCTTGGGAAATACTCAGTATAGATATTAACTTCAAAATTTTCTTTCCCAGATATCCAGATGAAAATTTGGGGAAAAAATCAGTTAAAATCTTAAGCAATGTTTAATTAGTGCTATTTAATATATAATTATTAGGTACTCATCTCTAGCTTTCCTTTGCAGTAGTTCTAGACATTGTATTGAGAAGGTTAAATACTATCTTACCTTTGTGGGTGGTATGGGGAGAAGGAAAGAAGGCAGTCATGCGTGCATAGGTAACTGTAACAACAGAAAAAACAACAACAAGCAGAAACCTCTGTGGTTTCTGATATGTGTTATAAAAGAAATTAAAAAAAAAAAATGCTTCTTACATCATTTCTTCTAAAGAGAAAATTACATTCCAGACAAAGGGGTCAGCATAAATTAAGTCAGAAAGTTTAGCGACAGCACATAGCTTGTGGGGAAACAAAATCATAAAAATACCAGAAAAGCGTTTCTCAAAATGTGTTCCCCCGGATGCTGATAGACACATGACACAACGTTTCCTAGGTGCATTAGCTTACGTAACTCTTGATTTAAACAGTTTCATTTACCATGGTCTTCTCAGAGCACTTAATGTGCTCCTGTGGAGTAAAATCTCTAAGAGGGAGAGAGGACTCAGCCTTTCTCACAATGACATAAAGGACAGCACTGGGGGTGCTGGATACTGTTGGTGATCCACTCGGATTCCACATTTACCTGTGGAGAACTGACCTCAAGTTACTGGAGCTGCTTTGCCAGCAAAGATAGAGAAGGAGAAGTTTCTGGGTGTTTATGTCCCCACTCCTTCCCTGCCCTCTCAGTGACTGATTGGTGCCAGGATATGAGAACCCGGCTCCCTGAGTAGCTCCAACGGCAATGTGTAATTTACACTTGAAGGCTCCCCGGGGAATCAGACTGAGGCTTTGCCTGCTGATACTGTACTCTTGCTTCCATTCTTCCCCTTCTCTCTCTTGCTCCCTTTATCTCCCACCGGATTTTCCTGGGAGCTTTGTCTTAATACATTCTATGCACACGAATCCTTGACTCGGAGTCAATTCTGGGAATAAGGCTGAAAAGATATCCAGGATCATACCATGGTGTGTCTTGAATGCCAGACCAAGGTTTCTAACTGAAATTTGTTATTTTCTTCCAAGTATTTGGCATAGTTTAGACACTGTCCTTTTTTGGCAGGTTAAATTCTAAATAGAAGCAGGCATATTCCTAACCTTTGTGAGGTGAGAGGCAAAAGTATAAATAAGACCCACATATCATAAATTAACCTGAAACCTCTTAAATGTAGTATATCTATTCTCCTATCTTTTCAATAGTTATTTAATATTGCAAAGTCATCTACGTTTGCTAATTCGTGGTCCCTTCAGAATCACAAATTGGAATACAAAGAGAGGAAAGAAAATGGATGCTTGACCCAACTGGGAAACAATACTTCGTTATGTTAGGATTTTTTCTTACTGTAGGTAACCCTCACTCAAATCCTTTCACATTCTGACTCTTGGGCAGTGATAACACTCACAGCCCTTCATATCATTTGGACACAGTTACCTCTTATTTTGAAAAAAAAGTGGAAAAGCATTTCCTTGGGGCCTGAACTATGCTTATCATTAGCGTAAATGTTTAGGGGCATCTAAACATCTGTGCCAACACTAACTGCCCAATCTCAAGCAGCTGATGTGTTCGTGTTCCTTAATAAATTGTATGTGTGTTTGTATTTATAATCAGTGGGGCTCCTAAAATACATGGCAGGGCAGCCGCCAGGTTGAGGGCTATACTATACAGAAAAATGCTATTTCAATTTTATTTTATGAACATCATGTCAATGGAAAAATATGCTAAAGCAATTCTGTTTGATGGTTTAAAAAGAAAACATGGAATCTAGAAATAAAAGAATAAAGACTAGATAGTGTTTTAAAACAAGATAAAAACTGATATACGTGGTTTTGTAAGTTAAAATGCATTTTACCAACTTTATCTCTTTCATATGAAAAGACTTACGTTAAAATACATTCCAGAATATTTAAGCCTCATACAGTTTCAATAAACCTATATTTACACATTGCAAACAGCAAAAGAATAGACATTTTTTCCTTTTGTCTTCTATGAACTCATTACAGTAGACATCATATAATACCTGTAGACCATCATTTACTTAGTGGTATTGAAAAACAGAATTTCAAGGGTATTCTTCAAGAGATAGTTATAATGAAGAGTAGTCCGACTCAGTAATGCACAGCAAAGTTAAGCTAGTGTCCCTTGAAGGACATGTTTCATTCTAGTAAAGAACATCATTTCAAGTAACATAGAATACAACTTACATGTTCTAATCCAAAAATGCCGGCTATGTGGCAGAGTCGAAAAAGAATATAACACGGAGTTTGGAGTCATAAGCTCTTGCCCCAAGAGGGTCAGTAAAGCATTTAACTTTGACACTAACCCATACACTTAATCTCTCCTCTTTGGCAGAACCACTATGCAAATGCATCTATTGTTGCTATTATAATTTAACTGTGATAGCTGCACTTAATACTAGTTTTTTGAATGAATGAATGATCAAATCAATCTATTTGGACCTCTGCTTCCAGAATTGTAGAATGAAGAGGCTTACACTATTACTGGATGATCTGTTGTATTTGTATACGTTTGATTCAGGTTTGGGAATAATTCAATAAAAATAGGACCTCACTATACTACTCTGTCTAACATTTTGAGATGGTTTGTATCTCTTTCAGTTTTCTAAACCAGCAGGTGTCTCGACCCTAAATAAACTACCCGCAGCACTACGGTTAATGGTAACCTGAGTGAGATGTGATAATAGAAACCTAGGTAATTAATCTGTATTTCCTTTACTATTTCTCAAATTTTTGTTACACTGCAATGCATTTACACTCCTGACTCAGACCTTCCAATTCTACTCCTACTGTGAAGAAAAAAAAGTGCATAATCTATCCTGGGATTTTCAAAACTCTGTGCATCTTGTGCCTGTACAAATCGTAAGACTCTTTGTCTGCACCTCATGTTACTTGCATGGAAAAGCATGAGTAAGTTCTTCTCTGAAGTTTTAAAGAAACGTTAACGTGCATATGCTTCAGAGGAAACAAGCCACGAATTACAGAACTTCCCAGCATACAGTCTTGCCCAGTCTTGGCTCTCAATTCCTTCTAAACTCTTTGCTTTCCTGATATAAATGTCATGTGCTAGTTTCATTCATGGCCAAGCAAAGGTTTCTCACAACTTTGCAACAGTTTGCATTGGCTTCAAATAAGATTGCCTATGTCAGAGTAGAGCTTAAAAAAATGTTTATGTTGATATGACTCAAGCCCAGGCACCATTTCTCATTTTTCTTTCAATGTGTTTTGCAAAACTCATGGCATAGGTCTGCCTGAAAGTCGGAAACACTTTTAACAATAACTTGGCATTTTCTCTAACCAAATATATCAGCTTTAAAATGAATTATGGAACCATTTTAATAGCAAGTAGATGGCCTGAGAACTGCAAAGCAATTGCCTACATAGGGACTGTCTTACAGCACAAGACAGCAATACCTGTGGTTGGCAGAATAATGGGTAATTAGGAGTTTTAAGGAAATGTATCCTTGCCATTCAGTTGAAAGGTGGAAATTTAGAAGAGAAAGGTTTAGACAATCATTTAAGAAGAAGAAATAGAGTAATAAAACTCAATATAGTACTTATATATTGGTAAATGTGAGATATTTTTAAAGTCTTCACTTTCTCTCATGGAGAAAAAAGTGTTTATTTTTGCTTACACATTTGTTTAAAGTTTAAATAGGTTATCTCAAATATTTCAATAAATTTGCAACTTTGGAATCAGTTCAAACTTAATAAATGCCTAGCACTGTAGAATACATTAAAGAAGGCAAAGTTATTTTGATTTCCTTCAATATCTCAAAATGTAATAGGAAAGACAAGACAGACAAAAACAAAACTATTAAGGGACAAACAGAGACAATAGATTAACATTTCTGGAATTTCAGTGCAGTAGTTACAGTTCTCTGAGACCTTGTGACAACTTGTGAACGGCAAAGACCATTCTCATACATTGGTGATGGGAGTCAAACTGGTGTAACCACTGATTGCTACTGTTTTCTAAAATGGAACATATTTATACCCAATGGCCCAGCAATTCTTCTCCATGATTCAGCAATTATACCCCCAGTTGTGTACCTTAAAGAAATGTGTACCTATGTTCACCAAAGATATAAAAGATATGCATAGGAATATCCATAGCAGGTCTATTTGTAATAGCCCCTACAAATATATGTATATTTGTATGACACCATTTATCTAAAGTTCAAACCCAGGCAAAACTAATTAACGATGTTAGCAGTCAGAGGACTAATTAACTCTGAGAGGATTGTGATTGCAAGGGAATATAATGGAATATGACTAGGGTGCGAGTCCATGCTAGACAGGATCTGGGCTACAAAGACATATTCAATTTGCTAAAATTCATCATTCAGAACTTTCTGAAAATTCAATCATACAATATGTGCATTAATTAATCTCTCTATAGACCATATATCGCATAATTTGTATATATACTTTACTATAAAGAAAGGAAATACAGTAAAAAAATACAAGTCAACGTAGTTGACAATAAATTGGGGAATACTATTGTATTTCTATAAAAGGTGACACTAGTGGAAATAACATCTACCTCAATATACATTTCAAAAAAAATAATCATTCCTTCAGGCTATGATTGCATGTCCCTCTCTAGATCTCAGCACTTCTCAATAGGACCCTGAAAACACCCATACTCCACAAGCAAGACGTAGAGGAAGAGAGGAGAGGCAGGGTTACTCACCTTGTCGCTGCACTCAACTGCCTTTATTCTGGGAGTAGCTTGTGTTTTCTTCTAGTGAACTTTTGCCGTCTGGTAACAATCCACCTATGAGTACGGACAGATCCAGATCTTTCTAGACTAACCTTGGATTCTCGGTTTCTTCTGATATGGCCAGATGAATTTCAAATTATATCTTGCCTGCCTAACAACTAGAAAAATGTGACAAATTTTCTAAGATAATAAGAAGGATGTTATGACTGGATGTCCCTTATTAATTAACAAGGAAATTCGGCTCTAGTGCCTGAACAGAATTTTGATATGTATGTGGGGAGCCGAAAACACTCCTCCAACTCCTCCAACACTCCAACAACTCTATTTGTAATTATCTCAAGTATAAACTAATACTTATGGGCAGGGCAACTGATAAGGATTATGTACAGAAGATGTTGAAAAAAAAAGAAAGATTTTGACATGCAGTTTTTCAGAGAAGGCTGTGAAAGAGAAAAATCCGTGCAATTGACCTTAAAAAAATATATAGCAAATTGTTCAAATGATGTTTCATTCATTTAACAAATATTTCTCATGCACCTATTATGTGTCAGTCAGAAAGAATAATATGAACAAAACTTTGGTGTGAGAATGAGAAAAAGTAAGACTAGCAAGAAACCTACTTAAGATGGGGTGAACCCAGGAAGCCCTCCAACGCTAAGAAGGCCACATAATTCATGGGGCCCAGTACAAAGTTAAAATGTGGGTCCGCTTGTTCAAGATTACTAAGAATTTCAAGGTGGCAATAACAGAGCACCAAACATGGGGTCCTTCTCGGTGTGGGTCCTGTGTGACTGCACAGGCCACACACCCACGAAGCTGACCCTAGTGCTAAGCCTGTGGTTCATATTAAAACCTCTGTGGTGTTCAAGTGGTAGAGTAACTTGATAAAAGTGATGTCTTGATAAAATAATTCCAAGATAGTATGTGGCTGATAAAATAAATCCAGGAGACACTAGGCTGTGGAGAATGGAAAAGAGCAAGAAAATGCACCAGGGACAATTACAGGAATCTCAGCTGGAAAGACTGAGACTCCAAGTAGGAGGTAGTTGTGAGAATGGAAAGGGAGGAGCGAATTTGGAGGAATGAAGGATGGATTCAATATAAGGTTGGAAAAACAGACACTTTGAGTTAAATAATTTGATTGAATAGACTTGTATGTATGTGGCTGTGTGTATTTAGTGGGATGGGATGCAATGAGTTATGATTTTCCAAAGAAAAGCAGAGAATACAAAAATGAGCATTGCTTGCTCAAGGCTCACTCAGAATGGAGGGTCTTGTGTCTGGAGCATGGTGTAAAATAGATTCAAGGCAAGAAGGACTGAGTAGGGGAGCTACATGAGTGAAAAGCGATTTTAGAAGCAGTCATGAGTGGGAGACTGGGAGATGAGTGTCCAAATGGGATGTCAGAGAAACTGTTCGTATAAAACTCCTGTAGAGTTTTGTTATACTTTAAGAAAACCCTTAATGTTTATCATACCATAGGGTCCATTGGTCCCAACTTATTTTTGAGTTTCTCTTTTTGAATGGGATTGGTATTACATGACTCATTCGTTATTCCAAAGAACAAAGGTAAAATTTACTTATTTTAAAAAATACATAGAGTAAAACTTATTGGACAATTGGACCCTTTTATAAGATACATTATGAAATCTTAGTGGTTTTATTTGCCTATACTTTAAAATACTTTGCTAGTTTAGCATCCTAGTAATCATTTCATTATTTCTCATCCATTATTCTCAATTATGCTGAAGAAAAGATCAAATAAAGAGAAAACAGGAGAATGACAATCAGCTAGAAACTCGATGCAACTAAGAAGTCAATCATCATTTCGTACATCATTTTTTATTTCTTAGTTTTCTTACTGCATTACCTAAAATATAGCATTATCTTTCAAAAAGGTAGGAAGGAAATGGAGACACCCCTCTTTGTGGCATGTTTTTAGCTTTCCTTGAACACAATTGAAAATTCAGAAATGTTCATTTTTTTCCCATAACAGTAAAGAGAAGATTTACAAAGGAAGACATATCACAGTTTTTAAATGAATCAGAAGATGAATGCAAAGAGACAGAGAACACTCTGGACTATAATGGTGATGGTGAAGTCATGTAAGTGAGATCTCAGATAATGAGGCTTTAAATGATGATATCCTCAATAAACAGTATATTTCTAAGGATAGAAAGGAAATACGGTATTCTCCTCCAATTAGTCATTCAACAGCAAGGACTTCATCATATAACACTTGCAACAAAAATCTGGATCAACTGGCTTACCTAAGAAGATGTATGACAGTGTGCTTCCATCAGTTCTGATGTTTGAATGCCAAAATTTACTTGACACAAAGAGATTTGTTTTATTTAAATTTTTATTCAAATTTCTAATAAAGCTGTCTTTCATTTTTCCTCTATTCTTCAGTAAATTCTTCATAAAATGACATAAAAAAACAAATAAATAAAAAGGGCCAATTGGACACAGATGGTGAATTACAATGACTTTTTTCCCCTGGTATATTGCAGGTTAAAGACATTTATATTAAAAATGTACATAATTCTTCCAGGTTTTACGAAGTCTGGCATTTCTTTTAGAGTGACTGCCAGGTTTTGTTTTTTTGAGAGACCAAGGCAAGCCAAGTTGAAACTTTAATATGATTACATTTTGCAAAGCTAAGAATTTTAGAATAGGAAGATGGTGCTATTTAACATATATGGGGAAGAATGAAAAAGAGAACTAGTATTGGGTAGGCAGGGGAATGAAGAAAAGTGGAAATTGTGAATCTGATCTTATATTTGACACATTAGTTGTAACAGAAGTATAATAAATTCCCCAAGATTTTGTTATTTTGAGTGGAATATACAGAAGACATTGGAGATTTATCTAGTGAGCAAGGCCATCCATAGATTTCATCATCAAAGAAATGCTTCAAGTTGAGAGTGGCAGCTTTAAAAAGATGAGACAGCAGTGTGCTAGACTTGGTTTGTACAGGCCTGTGAGAGCGATTGTTAAATTCTCTGATATTTTGAAGCTGGTTGTTAAAACAACCATTATTAAATATTAAATTACATAAACTTATAATTAAATGAATTATATTATAAGCAAAGGTAATAAATACTCAAAATGCACCACTTCTAATCATTTTACATTTTTCTATTATCTATGCTCTGAAGTTACTTACATCTATTGTATGTGTATGGTGCAAATGACAATTATGTGTTCTTCCCAATTCCTCATTCAGTGACATCAAGTTGGTAGCTTGAAAGTTGATTTTATGATAGACTGTTGGTAAGATTTCAGAATGATTTGATCAGATAATCCCAAGTTATAATGAAATTTTTTCAGGAAAAAAGGATCCACGTTACAATTAAACTGCTTTGTAATAGTTTCTGGTTAGACTTCATGGTAAAAAGTGAAGACTCCTGCAAAGGGTGATTGAAAATAAAAGCCTATAAGTGTCTGCATTTCACTTGATTACTATTAAAGAGTGAACAGGCTGTTTTCCTTTCATTAAGGGAGCTAATGTTCCTGATGAATTAATGAGTTTCTTCATCAGTTCTTGGGGTGTTTATAAAGTTCCCCTGAAACAACTCATCAAATGGTCATTTACACCCACTCTAGAACAAGTACGCCAGAGACCTGCAGAAATGATCCTCTCTCCCTTTCCAGCTGCCCTGGTAAACAGAGCAGGCCCTGTTTAACCCATAAAGGACAAATTATCAATCAAGTTTCAAAATTAAGGTTCTTCTTAAGAGTAATCATAAAAGGTCCCTTTTGAAAGAGATATTAAAAAAAAATTAGCGTTGCATGTTAGAAATCCTCTTAGATAGAAAGAACTCATCTTAAGATAAGTAAATTCAGATGAATGACAGAGCCTTCAGTTTGTTCCTGAAGTCTCACAAGAACCCAGCGCCATTTCAGATGACCTGCAGTATAGAAATAGGCCTCAGGTGGCAGGATGCTAAAGGACCAGCTCCAGCACCTTCCAGCACACTCCATTCTGTTTGCTCAAATTCCACTTCTGAAAGACAAGAGAATCTCTCTCCAAACTCCATGGCATGGACTTTTAGAGACATACATTTAAGAGTTAATCCAAGAGTAAGAACAGCTAAATCACGAGACAGTATTTCAGAGAAGGGCTGAAGGCAACAGAAAATATTGTTTTCTCACATCAGAAGAAAGCCTTAGTTATTTTGAACATGAAATCACAAAATTTAAGATAAAGAGAAATCCCAGAATTTATTAGACCATCCAGATTCTCTTGAAAGAGCCAACATGTACCAACAGGAAAAAATAAAGATGGGAAATCCTTCCAAACTCCAGAGGCCTATTTAATCAGCAGACGACTTTCCAAATGTTGCTGTTAAACTCCATGTGTGTGTACTCTTAGCCCTAGAAGTGAAAAAAGACTCAGGGCTTAAACAGTTCATTATGGAACCTGGATCTGTTTATCATAAAATCATATTTTCACCAAAACTTTTCATCTTAATACTGTATGTTTCTAATGTAAACTTCTGATGTAGAAGCTGAACTTTTTTTTTTTTTTTAAATCATGGAAAAAGGCGCTTGAAACCCAATTTTCTTACACCTCACAATCCTAATTCATTTGGTTGAGTTAAACGGTTTTATTGTAATTACTTATCTCTGGTGAACTCCAAACACCTATCAAATTCTTCTTTAACAAAAGCAATACAATCTTTCTCTAACCAAACCTAATCAACCAAATCACAGAAAAGTGAGAAGAGAGCACTTTTTCCTCCTCCAAAATAAAAATGAATGCTGGATAGATTAAAAGAAAAAATTATGAGGAACTTGGAAATCACACATGGATAAGGGGAGGAAAGGAAGTGTTGCCATAACAAAAATGTTCACCTTTTAGAATTCAATGTATTCTTTACTGACTCTAGCGAATTCAGCATACATAATGGTCAAGGGATGAATTCTGAGTACATGTGGAGAGTTTTAAACAAAGGGCTCTTATGTGCAGACTCACATGATAAAGCATTGACTCCAGCACTCCATTGGCTTCTTCAAGAATTTGTTGTAAGCCTGAAAGTCAAGTTTATAATTAAAAAAAAAAAAAACTTTCGTTATCTCAATCAGCAAGGCAGGTGCCAGGACTGCTGTGACTGTGACTTTTACAGTACTGCCCCCCACCCCCTCCACTGCCCCACTCCCTCCACTTCCCACCACCCCCAACACCCACCATGCCAAAAGAAGGTGAAAGCAAAGCAGAATGTATCTCACCTGAGTGACTGTGAATTCCTGTGCTGGAATTTTTAGTATTTTACCAAAAAAGAAAGTTGGTCATTTTGAAAATATATAAAATGCAATCCTATTTAGAGCAACGGTGAAATCAAACATTGTGTGCTCACTGCGAAGTTTGCAACATTTGACAAATTGTAATTCTGTTCTTCGCAAACTTCTAAACACTTCCTGCTAAGTGACAACAAGCTTCAGCAAGTTTCCACAAACCTTCTGCAACTTCTTCATCTCACTATAAAGAACAGATGCCGGTTAGAGGCTGCTGTGAGCTCTTCTGTTCTCTGTACAATATGTACATATACAAAAAGGAATTCACATTCAATGAAAATGTGATAGCCAAGGCCTCCAGAAAGCTTTAGCAGGAAGTGCACAGCATTCCAACAGCTGGCCTAAATCAAGGGCTCTCTGTCAATCACGGAGAAATGTGACAGACTTGTGACTTGGTGGCAAAAGTGACAAAATTTACAGTTGGAGAGAATCACATCAATAACAAAATAATTTGTGTTGTTAAAATATACAAAGATGCTCCAAATTGTTTTCTAACAAGTTTAATGAAAGTGGATGTATATTTTCATATTTGACATCAGAAAAATTGAAAAAGTAGGTAAATAAATATAATTCTAGTCATTTTCCTGTAAATGATTAAAGCAAAACATATATATCTGGCACTATTTCTTACCATGAGGATTAATGCTAATAAATTCAAGTTATCAAAAGGAACTAATGCATTTTGGGAAATTCAGTGAGTTTACTGTGTACTTGATTTTAAAGTTTATTTTTAGTAAACTCAGTCCCCCAAAATATAAATCTACTCACAGTGTTCAAAGGTAGATATTTGCCAGTACAAAAATTTATTTTACAATATTTTAAATAAATGCTTATTGTGCAATTTAAAATTTTATACAATATCCTTACAAACAAGGTTTCTTTCAGAATTTTTATTCTATTTAATACAACAAAAATTGTTCCTAGTATAAAACAGTTCTTCCCAGACATTCATGTTCTTAAGATCTTGATCTTAAGATTTGAAGGGGTTCAGAACAGCCCTCCCCAAGATGTGCCTCTTTGGCACGTGGAATATTTTGAGCTAAAGGCAATCAAGACCTTGTGGGCTCAAGAGAAACTTTTACCTCTCCTTTAAAGAATTTAAATTGAGGGCCTTGGCCATAATAAAAGTTATTACCAGAAATAAATTTTTATTACCAAACAAATAAATTTGTATGGCAGGGCAAACCTCTAATCACTGAACATCTGCTTTTCTTGTCATCCTGTGAATTACCCTCCACCCCTCTGAAGCCTCTGGCCCCACCCCATTCCTTAGCTTAAGATGGCATATATACCTCATTTTACCTTTTTGTCTCTGAACTCTCATGTATATGGGGTCTCTGGTCCTCTTATATATGTGAGGTTCCCGTACATATGCAATTAAATTTGGTTTTCTCCTATTAATCTGTCTCACGTCAATTTAATTCTGAGACCAGCCAGGAGAACCTGGAAGGGTAGAGGAAAATTTATTCTTCCCCAACAGATTCATCCGTGATACTTGTCCAAAATAGCGATTAGTAGGGCTCTCCCCTAGAAAGCCAAAGCAAAGGATTTGGATTGGGGGTCCCCAGGCAATAATTAGAATCAGACAAGTTTGTCACACAGTGCTCTCAAAAAAAAAATTGAGAGAACAGTTTCCTAAGACATTTTTCTGTATAAAATTCTAATAATTTTTAGCAGTTTAACTTGAGGACAACTAAGAGAAAACAAATATATAACTTGAAACAGCAAATGAAAATAACAACTTTATACTAACAAATATTTACATACCTATTTCTTTAAGCAATAAATGAAAAAAGAATGAGGAGTTTGGAAATCAAGTCAAAAACGGGGAAAAAAGTCTTTATTAAACACACATTTTTTTAGGTAAATTTTTATGCAAGATGTGCCATATATATATTATGACATATCTTGTACCAAAATTATTATAATAATATGTGTATATACTAATATATGGTTTTAGTGATAAAATTAAATTAGTATATACTAATATATACTATTTATAAGTATATATACACACTATATATATATATATATATATACATATACTAAAAAACTTAATTTTATTACTAAAACTGTATGATTTGGAGTGAAAGACCCAATATTACAAATGATTTTTCCCAGGAAACACATTACATGTGTGATATCATAAATTTCCTTATACTATTCTTTCTAAGATTTTGCCTACACTGGTTTTTCAAATTGATGTCTTCTAGTTTATAGTTTTGGTTACAACTGTTAATCATAAGTATTATTTGAACTCCAAAACTTTGATAAATATTTTGATTTAGTGCTTCCATTAATGTTATTTTTGTTAATTTTAATTAATTAATTCAGTTCGCAAACATTAAATGTGAGAGGCAGGAGAATATAGTGTTCTATTACTTATTTGCTCTGTGATCTTTGGCAAGTTTCTTAACATCTCTGAAGTTCATTCTTCTCATCTATAAAATGGGGTTGACAATAGTGCCTGACTCGTAGGATTGTTATTAGGATTAAGTAAAATAGAATATTTAAAGCACTCACAATAGAGTCTAGCATATGGTAACTGCTTGATAAATAGTAATTATTAGTAGTATAAGCAAGATACTATGTCTTCTCTACAGTGACCATATAATTTATCATTCAACCCAGGAAACTTCTGAGAATAATCATGACACAATTAATGATTTTATGGGGGCAAAGGTGAAAACCTGGGCAGTTCCAGGAAAACAGAAATATATAATCACCCTCCTCGACGCTTAAATCTCATTAGCTATGTTTTAATTATTCAAGAAAAATAGACTAAATGGAATGAAGTTAGGATAAACTTATAGAATTTTAGAGCTGGAAGAGACTTTAGAATGATCTAGCTTCATTTTAGCCAGCCCTGGCGGTCTGGTGGTTCAGATTCGGTGCTCTGACTGCCATGGTCTGTGCTTGTTTCCCAGTCAAGGAACCACGCCACCCGTCTGTCGGTTGTCAGGACATTGCAGTGATGCTGAAAGCTATGCTGCCAGCCAACAGGATCACCCATAGTGGATAGGATTCAGTGGAGCTGACAGACCAGGAAGAAGGACGTGGCCATCCACTTCCAAAAAAATTAGCCGTGAAAACTGCAAAAAGACGGGGCAGCTTTCCATTCTGCTGTACACAGGGTCAGCAGGCATTGCAATTGACTGGACAGCACTACCAACAACAAAGCCTCATTTCTCTATTTTATTTGAGGCCCAGAAAGCTGAAAGGATTTAACCAAATTTTTAATGAGAACTCAATTTCTATACCTGGTAGATGGATGGGCCAGAGTGACTTGGTTTGGTAGTTCTTTTTGCCACAAATTACCTTCAAAAGATAATTCAGTACAATATTTTTTGTTTTGTTTCGTTTTTCATGAGAAAGATCTAACAAAATCCAAACAATGAATGAAGTTTCCAGGCAAGTAAGCTGGATTTTATTGTTGGGAGTCAGTCCCAGAAAGGAGGTGGCTAATGGGGAGGAAACATAGCAGGAGATGGAGCCATTCAAGGCTGGGTGGACATCCAGAGTTCCATCAGCATCTCTTGACGCTGGGCCTGGGTGTACTTTTAAATGTCCTCAGGTGAATATAATGTGCGCACTGAAGATTAGCTTGATGGGATTCTTTTCCCGTCTTAAGGCAATTGTAGGCTAATTTTGTTTTGGAAGAACCACTCCTCCCTACCCCCAGCTCCCTGCGGAGGTTAAAGTTGATTCTTCCCTCTGGGAGAGAGATCTGGTGGCCTAGAATAAGCCAACTCTGTGCAGAGAACCCCTTGTCTACCGAGGATGCTGCAGGGATGGACACAGAACTCTAATGAGGCCAATCAGACCCCAAAAGGCTCAATTCAAGGACTTGGATTTCAGCTACTGGCAGCATCTCTTTTACAGGACTGGGGCATTGATAATAATCCTAAGAATGCATCACTCTGGAGAAAGTAAGGCCCGGAGATGAGCCCATGTGACATGGTATGAACCCCAATTTAAGCTACATTTGGGCCTCACCTTCAGCGAGGTGACAGGTACATTTACAGATAAGTTATACGTGATAGGAAATGAGGCCCTTGCCTGTATCGTACTTGGCATAGGAACAGGAACAGGGATGAGTCCACGGACAGAACCCACCAGTTGATGGAAAATGGGGAGGAAAATGAGGCAGGAGTTAAATACAACTGCAGCAATGGTTCTCAGCCTGGCTGCACATTATTATATTCACCTACTGACTTGTAAAAATATACCTAGCCCCTTCCCTAACAGAGTCTGATTTAATTGATCTGGTGCGGAGCCCACACCTCAGATGATTCTAATATGAGGCCAGGCCTGAGAACCATGGCCCAGAGACCCAAATCGCTTCTGAGAACGACTCACTGCCTGCTGACTAATGTGGAGTCCTCCAGCACGGGGGGAAAGAGCGTGGGCTGTGGTCTCATGTGGGCCCAACGTTGAATCTTGCAGAGCCTCTTTCTAGTAAGTTTGCACAAGTCTCTTAAGCTCTTGAAACATGAAGCTGGTTTGGGTTTTGTTTTGTTTTGTTTTAAACGTATATAATGGGGGTTACACCATCACACTGCTGTCAGGATTGAGTGAAATAAAGTAGGTAAAGTTCTTAACACAGGGCTTGACACACAGTAAGCGCTCAAATGTCAGCTCTCTGTGGAGGTGCAGGAAGGAATAGGACAAAGGCAGGCTGTGGGCTCAGATGACTCCGTACTAAGCAAGTACTCAGTGGGTGCCTTTGGACAAATAATTTTCCCTTTCTGAGCTTCAGTTTTCTAAGCTATTCAATGATATAGTAAAATGATGCATTAAACAATATAAACATATATCTTTAGTTGGTTTTGTATATCAGATATCATAAGGGAAAGTGCCTAGAACACAGTAGTCACTTAAATCTTTGCTGTCTTATGTTTTTCTTAAATCATAAACACAAGGAAATCAGCACTTTTCCCATTATAGGAATAGAAAGTTAAAGTTAAGTGAACTTGTGGGAGGTTTCACATAAGCATGGGAAGAACATGCTAGAAAATTGATTCGCATTGGTGGATTCATACTTCTGAGATAATTAACAGGGCTCACAGATTGCCGGTGACAGAAGTTACAAAACAACAGCATTATCAAAGAAATCTAGTACACGAGAAGTTAAAGTGACCTTTCAAGCAGGGTCAGGCTGAAGATAAAAAGTATAAACAAGAACACTTCTTGCCAATGAATAATAAAAAACACAGGGGCATTTTTCAACCAAGCTTTGGTAAGCTGTCCTATTGAAAGAGTAAAACTTGGTCTCGTCCAGACATCACCATCCCTTACCCTGTTTCCATAGTGCTGGGTACATGGGATGGCTAAATGAATTGATTGCTTTATGAGCAATAAAATATATACATGAAAAAATACATACACACTCACGGGAATAAATAAAATAAATAATGAAGGTCAACTCTAAGTAGAAATATTAGTTGATGACATTTCCCCACAAGCCCATACTCTTTAAGATTGAAACATCGAGTTGCTGCACTTCTGTATACATGAAGGTTATTTTTGAAGAGTTCACCTAAACCAGGAGCAGACCTGTCACTGCCTGCCTTGTTAGAGCATCTGATGACCTACATAATTAGCAGAGAACTATGAAAGTAAATCCCGGCTTAGGAAGTCAAAGTAGAAACTTGAAAATGGAATAAAAAAGTAGCAGGCAAATAATTATTCGTCAAATATTGTTTGATTCTCCCGTGTGAAATAAGACCAGGCATTGAACAACACAGACATAATCCTGACAGGCGAGTTTTCTGTGGCGCAGGTAGCAGGGAAGTTTGCTCTCCAGAACTGGAGTGTCAGCTCCAGGATGAAGGTTAGTGACTTCTCCAGCAGCATTCACAGGAACTTGGGATGTGTCAGCCAGGCCCGCGTACTCTTTGCGCTCAACTTCAGGTCTCAGTTTTGAAATGTGTAAAAAATCACCAAATTAGACAGTGTCATGTGAGACTATGAACATTTTTCCTTCTTTTTTTTAATTATTAGGAATTGTAATTGACCTGTATAAGTGATGTCTGTTGCATTGTTTAAGTAGCTGAGCTCCGAGGCTAACTCCTTTCATTGTTAATGAAGAAAGGGGTGTTTGCTTCAGTAACTCGAGTGTGACAGAAATGTCAACTATGAAAAACATAACATTTTTATTCCTGAAACAAAGAATAATTTTTCTGCTGTGTATTTTTTTTTCATTGCAGTACCATATGATCCACAACCATATGAGCTACAAATCTGGTTTAGTTCACTCCTCTGAAAATCTCACGCCTTAAAAATATTCTTGTTCTTTCTTAAGTACCTTGCTCGTTTCCAAATTGTCTCTATCTTTTTAATAATCAATTGAATTCAAGTTCTGAATTCTTTCATGGTAGTAAGCCAAGAATGAAAGAAAATATTTTTGGCTAAAAAAGACTATAAGCAAACTAGGCGGGCCTGATTTACTCTTGTGCATTCTGTCTCACTTGTACTGCAAGAGGGGTTTTCCCTAATTTCTTTTCAGCCATTGGTTCGTCTCTCTTCCTTCTTATAAACTTTAGGTAAGACAGCTGGAGATCTTGGGAATCTGCATTTTCTACATCAGCAAAACTTGGAGTCTGTGCTATGAAAGGGGTGTGATTCTGTTTAATCACAGTGTTATATAACTGCAGATTCTCTAAGGTGTAATGATATTTAGAGGTGACAGTAAAAGCATTACAATTCCACCAAGAGTTATACGGAGAAACCATGCCCAGGGAAGGCTGAACTTTTTCAAACAGCTAGGAGGAACATAATGAACTATTTTTTTCTCTATAACATTTTGATTAAACAAAAATAGCTAGTTGAGATTTTGGTCACAAACGTGAGATGCTGTTATAATCTACCTGTTAAACTGACAAATAAATCCTGCATACTATTTGTGGATTTTCAGTACTTTCATAGAATATACATTAAGTAGGAATGAAAAAAATTCAGATGGACTAGTGTGCAGTAGATATTTTTAGCTCTTATTTGAATGAAAAATATATTGACACATTTAGGGACTCGGCTACATTCCTTGCATTATTTTTCTTTTAAAGTGTTCACAAAGCCCTATTTCATTATAACATTAGTAATAGTAGTAGTAGCAACAGTAGTAATAGTACCTAGGTAATGTTTATAAAAATAAACATTTCTCATAATATCTTTATGAAATAGGTTATAACTGAGAAATCTACTGTTACACAGGTAAGAAAATTTACGTCATACTGAAAATTTAAAGATCAAGATAGCATTTTATAAACTTCCGACTTTATCAAGTTCCCGGGAACCCTGAAATCATATGATAGTCAAGTATACCAGTGTGACTTAATAGCAGATCACGAGACTTATTAAAACACAGTAGTTAAGATAGTGTGGTGTTGATGCAAGGATAGACAATCAGATCACTGGACCAGATTAAAGAGTCTATAAGTAGACTCACAAATATAAGTACATAACCCATGACAAAGATGGCACTACAGAGCAGTGGGAAAAGAATAGTGTTATCAATAAATAGTACTGATCCAACTGAATATCTATATGGGAAAAAAGTAATTCTTGATTCCTATCTCATTCCATGAACAAAAATCACTTCCAAATCATGGATCTAAATGTGAAAGGCAATGAACAATAAAGATTCTAGAAAACAACATAGAATATCTTCATCAGTTTGAATAGACAAAGATTTCTTGAAAGGGGCTCAAAAACCCTTAACCATAAAAAAAGAGAGAGAGAAATTGGACTACATTAAAATTAAGAACATTTTTTTTATCCAAATACACCATTAAGAGTGAAAAAGCAAGCCACAAAGCAGGTGAAAACATTTTCAATCAATATAAGTGACAGAGGGCTGGAATACAGAATAGATAAAATCTTCTACAAAATAATGTAAAAACACAACTTAATTTAAAAATGGGAAGTATACACGTCACAAAAGAGGATACCCAAATAGGAAATGGAGCTTGTTCTCATCAATCATGGGGGAAATGCAGATTTAGACCACAATGGGGTATTGTTAGGCACCATCAGACAGCTCAAGTTAAAAGGATTGACAGATGCCATTGTTGGTAATGATGGGGAGCTACTGGGACTCTTATATGTTCCACTTGAAAGTGTAGGTTGGTCCAACCATTTTGGATGACTATTTGGCAGTTTTTACTAAAATTAAACATGCGTTCTCTATGACACACCATTCCATTCCTACAGATACTCTAACTGAATGCATACCTTGGTGCACTGAAAGACATGTTTAAAAATGTGTATAGCAGCATTATTAACAATAGCCAAGAGGAGAAACAACCCAAATGCTCATCACTAGTAAAATGGATAAATAACCAGGATATTCATAAGTGGAAATTTATAGAGCAATGAAAAGAATAAATCAGTACTATACACCACAGCATGGATGAATTTCACAAAAATAATATTGTTCAAAAGTTGCCAGACACCTACGTTCATATGATATAGTCTCATATGCCTCCCTAGTAAACCACCACTTGAAATCCTCCCAAGATTGGGGTGCAACAACATCTTGGAAACTAAATAAGATTTTGGAAATATTAAATAAGACTATAGTAATGAATCAAAGAAGAAATCGCCTTGTAATCTTTCCTGTAAAATAGGAGAAACTAAAAAATTCTAATTTTATGTAATAATTCCCCAATTATAAAATGTTCTATGATGAGGATGGCAAATTCATGGTACTTATGATATTTCCTCAATATGGCATAGCTGTGCCCCCTCCCCAAACGTGGTAAATATCATTCATCTATCAGGACCCTTTTTTCGTGCTGGGTCTAAATATGACTTCATAGTTCTCAATACTATGATCCAGACAGCCTTTAGCAATCGTTGTCACGCGAATTTAAGCTTGACATCCCAATCTATGGGAGAATTTAGGATTTACTAAATAGGGTAGCCATTCTTATAAAAATAGATTGTTACAGGAGAGAATTCACAATATCATAAAATGTCACTTCCAGCAAATCCAAAGGAGAGATTAATGCAGACTAAACAGCTCATATCTCCTTCTTTTGAGACTCTCCCTCTTAGAACATATTCAAAAATTTATTCTAGTTTCTCTTGTTCATCTTGCTGCTACTTTAGCATTTTGTTTGCTTGGGGTTTCAATATCCATAAACTAGTACAGCTGACTTTAGTTTAATAATTTTGATCAATAACACTTTTATACAACCAAATTTTTCTGGTCTGCCTAATGCAAAATATATGGTTTATTGTTTTGTTTTGTTTTTTTCACTGTTACTTTGCTATGTTACCACTTTAAAATAAGCTTTCCAAGTTGAAAAAACTTTCAAGAGATTTTATCACAGATGACAAAAGCTGAATATATGCCCAAGAATAAGCTGTTCTCTCACTATGGTGACACACCAATGTTCACGGCATCTGACACAGAGTCAGAATCCAATCTATATTTCTGAATGACTAAACAGTGAAAGACAAGTCTTCAAGAATATATCCAGTTAGGATAGTATTCATCAGTCTGTCTGAAATGAGCGTAAGATATATCCATTTGGCCAGGTACTTCCTTACAAAAATCTAACATGAAAAATATCTGAGTGCCCTTAAGCTCATCCACACTTAATGATGTGGAGAAGTATTTAAGATGTACTGGTGCCTAGAGGAAACCCTTGCTTTAGGAAAAGAAACAGATAAAAGTGCTCTAATCTCTTATACTGAGTTGTTAGCGGAATTCTGTGAAATTTTGAATATTTTTGTGAGACTTGTTCTAGAAATTACAAAAGCAGTTCCGTTTAACATGCTAATAAATATTTCTCAATGACTCTCTTTGTTTCAAATTGGTATTTCTAGTTAAAATAGAATGAGGACATCTTGTTTACAAGAATGTGGGCTCAAAATCCATTAGATTTTCTTTAAATTCTCAGAAGCCTTCTATTGCCATAGCCCAAATGGTTTACGTTAAATTCTATGAGTCATTGAGGGAAAAATTCAGAAAAAGCTAAAATTATAAAAAAACAGTTTCTCCCTTAAAAGAGCAACTGGAGGGGCCGGCCCGGTGGCGCAAGCGGTTAAGTGCGCGCGCTCCGCTGCGGCGGCCCGGGGTTCGCTGGTTCGGATCCCGGGCGCGCACCGACGCACTGCTTGGTAAGCCATGCTGTGGCGGCGTCCCATGTGGGGTGGAGGAGGATGGGCACCCATGTTGGCCCAGGGCCGTCTTCCTCAGCAAAAAAAAGAGGAGGATTGGCGGATGTTAGCTCAGGGCTGATCTCCTCACAAAAAAAAAAAAAAAAAAAAAAGAGCAACTGGACCTAGCATTGTTGACAGAATAATACTCAAGAAGGATGGCTTCTCTGGGCTCTGGGAACAACGGCCTTCCCCCAAAACTTTTAGGCCTCAAAATTAGGTAGAACTTTCTGGCTCCTGTTTGTGTTGACACTCAGCAGCACCCGTTTACCAATGGTACACTGACCCATCAAAGCTTGCTTTACCTTCAAATGTAAAATACATCTGCTCAACATTCTACACTTATGTTTACAGGAGATTACAAAGAAGCAGACATTCCCTCAAACGATTTATAGTGTCTCATAGTATCTCACTATGGTTATAGTGTCATAACCATAACCCTGGTTATGACAGGGTGCCAAGTCAGGAGGCCAGACAAGCTTGAGAGGCAAAAAGGACTCCTGTGACCCACTTCCACAGCTGGGGAAGGTTTCAGGCATTAAGGTGGCACTTCACATAGGCTCCGATCAAATATTCCTCGCTATTTATTCCTCACAAAATTCCTTGTGGGGGTTATTTATGTGACATAAAACAATTGCAAAATCTCCGTGGTTTCCAACAACAAATATTTATATCTCATTCACGACTTGTGTTCACTGTGGGTCAGCTTTATCTCTGCTCCAGGTTCAGAGAGCATTCTCCCTGGACTCAGGCTGGTGGAGCAGCCCCAGCAGGAAGCCCTGCCTGTCCATGTGGCAAAGGGAAAAGAAACCGCTGTGAGTCATGCACTGCCTCTGAAACCTCTGCTAGGACGTGACTCATCACTTCCACTCACATTTCATTCGCTAATGCTAGTCACGTGGCAATGCCTAAGTCCAACAGTGCAGGGCTGGGCAAGCCTCCTCGAGGAGGGGGTCCACAGGGAGAAACACTGAATATACTGGAAAGTACCCAATCTTGCACATTAAGTCAAAGTAATCTCCGCCCTTAATGTGCAGGAGGTAGATAAAGGGCAGGAATTGTTTTAGTCAATTCTATTACATGAGTAAGGGAAGAAAGGAAGAGTGACCGTTATTGGGCACCTCCAGGGCTAAGTGCTTTACGTAATTATTCCACAAAATCATCTCAACACAGGGTGAGATGGCATCAGCAGCCTGATCTTACTGAGGAAAATATAACTATGCTAAGGATTAATAATGTTATGAAATAGACCATACCATACCAGACTGCAGGTGAATTTGATCCTTTAAACCAGGTATGCAGAGAGCCATCCTCATCATCAAAAAATATTTATTAAGAGCTCATCTATACATGATAGGAACCACATAGACATAGCCCTTTAGAGCTGACAATCTTAGAGCCATACTTAGTACAGACATACTTTAAAAGACTACAGAATAAAACATGAATGCAATACCTGAGTCAACAGGAAAATGTTTACACTCCATAAAACAAGTTAAGCATTTATAAAATTTACATGTAGAGAATAAGAATATGAAAAATAGAAAAAAATTCATTCAAGTTACCATCACCTTAAAGTCCTATATCATTAGGGGACAAAGGTAGGTGGAATCTCCATGAAAACTAATATGATGTCTTAATATTTTCACTAGCTCAACAAAAGGGAAAGGAGTGGCATTTATGTCCCCAACTTTCCTTGTTCTGAGAATCCTAAAACAGCAAGGTATTTTTATAACCGTGTGCAGGTGGATCCCAAACACCAATCTGGTAAATAATGATTAGGCATGAAAGTCTATTTTTTACAGCAGAAGGAATACATTTATTTTTTTTTTAACTACAGTAATTCTCCCTCGGTAATGCTAATCACAGACAAATAAATATTTTCACTTTTGTTCTCTATAGATTCTCCCATCTCCACTCTTTCTGTAGACATAATTCAATCCGTTCTCCTAGGCCTCACTTATCCACACAAAACCATAACATTTCTAGAATCCTGTTCATTACTTACACTTTTTGACTGTCCCATCCACAATATGTTTAATCATAGCCTGAGTAGTCTGACTCTTCCAACTTCTAGAACAGTGGTTTTGAAACTTTAGTTTCACAAGTGTTACTTAAGGCATGTTTAAGAAGAAAAATGAAAAAGGAAAGTTTCCTGCTATGTCCTTCCCCATTCTGATTCAAAATATTCAATATAGAGAGGGGCTTAGGAATCAGCAGTTTAAATCATACCCCGCAGGGGAATTTGATGGCCCTTCTGGGCCATGGAAAGAAAGTTGAATATTGCCCCTCCATTGTAATGTCACATTTTTATGGATATTTCCAAAGATGTTATATATCAAATTTTATTATCTCAGGCTAGAATTTATTTTCACTCCAAACCGTAGGAGTGAATCACTGAACCCTCTTCTAAGTTATGAATTTTTGGGTTATTGTGACCCTTGAAGCTGTGAGTATGTGCACATTCAAGGTGAATTTTCAGAATCAAAAATGAAAACAAAAAAGCCTTTCTGCCTGCTGATTATGAAGAACAACAGCTGATGGTAAAGCAGTAAAAATGCTCATGAAAACTCAGGACAACGCCAAACAAGCTCTGACTGATTTGTTCAGCAAACAGTATGAAAATTTGACATAATTTTTGGTCAGAAAAGTAAAAAATTGTTATAATAATCCTGATTTGCGTGTTTTCGAAACAACCATTTGACCTATCCCATTAACATCTGGGTAAGGGAATGAAGAACTTCCTAAGCGCGTCTCTCCATCCACTCTACCTCAAGCTGAGCTCAGCCACCACTGATGGTCCGTTGAGCCTGCCCTGGTTCCCTCACCTCAGCACATTCAAATCATGGTTATCCTTTAAGACTCAGTTCCAATGTTCCCTCCCCATTATATCTTCTACGTCCCTCCAACCAGAAACAACCGATCCTTCCAACTTCCTCTCGTAGTTTCTACCTGCTCTGACATGATTAATCAGTTTTACCTTTAACTATAATTATGTTTATTCACAGATACTGATTTTTTACTATAAAGCCAGAGACACTTATTTATCTTTGTATTACCTAGAGTGCCTAGTACAGGTAAATATTCCAGTGTTTATAGAAAAATAGATCAGCGAAGAAAGAAAGCATATGAAAATACTTCAATAACCAGAAGCTTCTCTAACTGGATGTAAGAGGGGAGATAGAAAAAAATATCCTAAAGGAAACATCTTAAAAAATGCAAATAAGTATTTGAATTGTTTTAAATCAAATTATCTCAAGCTCAACACTGTTTACATTTTGTGGCAAATGAGTTTTTGTTGTGACAACCAAAATTGTCTCCAGACATTGTCAAATGACCCCTGAGAGGACAAAATCACCCTGGGTGAGAACGACTATTTTCAAGTAACACTGTTTTCTTGGACTATGTAAGGAAAAGCCATGCGTTTGCGTGCTACTCAAAGAAAGTGGAGAGAAAGGCCTAGATATAATAGGAACACTCTAATGGGAAGGACAACATCTGTAACATAGACAAGAATATTTAAAGTACAGTCTCACAGTTACAGGGAGAATGGGAAAGATGACAGAAAACTTGAGCTGAGCAACTGTACTGATTTTCAACAGGGAAAAAAAGGTGAATACCAAAAATCTGTGCCTGCAAATCTTGTCCTGGAGCAATTTTTGAAATATTTCATTAAGTTGTCAGAATTTAGGAAGAAATAGGTGATCACTAGGATTAAACATGGGTCCATTAAGATCACATTGTGCCCTACTGACTTCATTTCCTTTTATGATCATATAAATAAATTGGAAAATACTGAATTTACATGGTAAAAACTTAGATAAAATCAGGCGCAATAGCCTTTTAAACGGTGTTGGAGCAGAAATTGAATGGCCTTCCACTTAGGAGTCTCTTCAAGAAAAAGTATGCAGCAGATAAACTAAGAGAACTTCCACCTCTAAGACTGTATAACTAAAGGTACCACACCATACTCAGGTCACGCCTTCTTTTCTCATTGATGAAACTCATGGGGAAGAGTTCTTGATAGAGCAGTCTGAGGATTATAGAGGAATGGAAACCCACTCAGCAAAAACACACACCGTAGGAAGCTGAAACAAGGATGCAGATCCACCACTTGACTGTAAGTTTCAAGAGAACAGAAATAGCACCTGTTTAGCTCATTATTTATCTGGCACATAGTAGGTGCTTACTAATTATTACTGAAAAAACGAATATCACAGATCTAATTTAACTCGACTTATTCATGAAGGTAAGATAGTGGCCTTCACTCAGAGGAGCCAGGAGGCTAAACTATACTGATTCCTTGATTGCACATTTGAAACCTATTAGACAAGTTGAGAAGGGGCTTCCTGGCCACAGCTTCTTTTGAGGTTGCTTGTATATGAGCAAAACTGTTACTCTCCAAAGACACTAGCCTGGTGTTCTCCTAGCAGATGATCATGTACTAAACACAATTTGTCCCTTCCATGCATGCTACCACGTCACTGTGGAAAGTACGGCTGATTGTGTTTCCTTTCTTGACATAGAAGAGAGGAAGACTCAAGAATAGGCATCCATAACCAGCTAATGCAGTCTGCTAGCACTCTCCGAGGGTCCTGCTTACGTGTCCTCACATTTTCAGGGCAGAGGAAGGGGGGTGGGAAGCCTAGCATGACAATCAATATCAAAATTACAGCTCCATGATAGGAAATGCTGTCAACATGGTAATGACTTGTTTAAACATTTATTAAATCACTTCACAACAAATAGTAACACATGAAGTGTTATCCCCGCATTTCACAACGACATCACTTCTAAGCAGAAAAAAATGCTAGCCAAATGGTTTTAAAATCTTCATCGAGATATTTAGTTAATATTGATGGGTTTAATTATTCTTGTTTGTTCACAAACAACCTTCTTACAAACAAATTTGAAAACCAAACTCAAGTATGGATGCATTATTACTGAGAAAATAAATGCGTAAAATCAGGAAATTCAATATTGGAATATCCACAACACAGTAATTTTTACTTTCTCTATGCACCTTTCAGGCCGTCTCTATTTTAGTGGGACTATCAGTGATCATGGATTATAAAAAAGTTTCTGTTAATGACAAAATCACAATTTAGAATTTATAAAATTATGTGAATTTAGTGTTCAACCAGATGTTTCTTTTTAATCATTTTTTACACTTTCACTAAGAAAAGGAATGAAAATTTTTAAAAATACACTCATATTGGTCATCCCTAAGATGCTCCCTATTCTCCTGGTAGATATATATATATACTTTTCACATAGAATATTGCTGGATTGGCTTAGTCACCTTTTAGAACAGATCAAAGAAAATTATTGATAATGTAACTTTTTTATGTCTATTTATTGAGTCTTTTATCTCTGTATTAATTGTGATGTAGGTTAGGCTGTTGAAACACAGAGGCCATAAAGTTTGACGGTTTAAGAATGATATCAAGGTCTGAAGAGGTAGTTCAAGGCTAGTGTGGCACCTCCACAGATCTGGAGACCCCAAATCCTGCTTTAATGTCGTTTCACCACCTCGCTTCACCACCCACCAGGGGGTTGCCTGTCTGCAGTTGAAGATGGCTCACCACCACATCCATTGTGTCCTTGTTCCAGCATGGGGAAGTTGTGGGGAGGGGTGTGTGTAAAACGGAGCATACACTTTCTTTACTGGCACTAATTAGAAGTTGTTCACATCACATTCCTTTGGCGAGACCTTGGTTACCTGGCCACTCTCAGCTGCAAGAGAGATAGGAAAATGTTGCCTTGATACTGAGTAGCCATGTGCCCAGCTATAGTTTGGAGGTTCTATTACTAAGAATAGAATAAGAGAGAAACAGATATTGGGGACATCTACAAGGTTCAGCCAGACTTTGAACTATTTTTAGTATTTGAACCAAGTTCAGTCTTACTGCTACTGTAGGAAGCAGAAAATGCTTTGTCTTCCATGAGCCAAACACCTGATCCCAAACATGGTGGAGCAGCCTGCCCTGGGAGATGTTGAATAATTTTGTTTTAATTTTCTAACAGATTATTCTCAGAATGGAACATCCTGATCTCAGGTCCAAGACGGTTTGACTAAAAAGAGTCTGGGTACTACAGAAGCCTGGATGCCAGCTGTGCCCACCATTCATGCTGCAGAGAAATGAGAGCAAACTGCAACAGAAGGCATGATTTTATGCTGAAGTTAATTCATGAGGAGAGAACTTCTTCCCCTTTGCCTGACAGAACATAAATCACATAGACTGAGAACAAGTTGGGGATATAAATGATCAAAGAACCCACCTCTTTCTTTGGACTCTGAGTTTGTGGTAGGCTGAGGCTTATGTACCTCATTAGTGGTAGATGAGACAGCATTTACATAGTCTGATTCCCAGTTTGGTGCTTTTTCCATTACATCAAAGTGCCTCCAACATGGCAACCTGTATCCATAAAAATATGATGAGAATGCTCAGGTTATTATATTGATAACCCAAACAATCTGGGGGGGAGGTTAAAAATCCAATGAACAGGTCAAGATTTTTCCTCACAACAAAGGCTTATACTTCTCTGCAACATAAGCTCCCTGAGGACAGGATTGTTGTGTGCTTTGTCTACTGCTATTCCTGTCACACAGCATACACTAAATAAATATTTGTGGAATTAATGAACAGATCAGTCTCGTACAACCACCAGTCTCTCTCTGAAGCTCAAACTCTGCAAACCCTGTTCTTAGAGCTGGCCATCCTTGGAGCAGCTCTCTCTGGAACCAGAGACAGCACTGAGCAAGAGCCTCAGTCCTTGTGCTGGCCTCCCAGTCGTCCTCCAGTTGCAAGGGTAGAGCTGGGCGCCTTTCTCCATAAGAGCAGCGTGGAGCCATCTAATCACAAATGGATGCCATCAGTTCAGAGTTTCTCCCCAGGGAACATTTTCCCTGTACTATCTAAAGATGTTTTACTTTCCCTGCTGCCTCCTTCCCCCGTCTTTTCCATTTCTCTTTAGAAATCTGAATCAGCCTGGTCTTTCTTTCTCACCACACCCAGAAGATTTAAAAAATAGAAAATCCTCTTGAAATAATGAGTAACTCAACAGTGACAAATTCTCTGGGTAATTCAGCGGTCCCCTGATCATACACTGTATCCTAACTACCCAACTGTAAAATTCCCAATTCACTGGAGAAGTTCATGATGAACTAGAAAAAGCAAGTTGTAAAAGGACTGTAGAGCTACCTCTGTTCAGGAAAGAAAATGAAAGAGATAAGGACAAAAGAAAGAAAACAAGCACTGTGCATTGACACTGCTGTTATAATAATAACAACTCAAAATTTTTGAGTATTTTGCAGTTTTCACAATCCCACAGTACACATAATTAAACTGGGGCTCAGAATTCTTAAGTGGGTTGTTCAATATTATGTAACTGATACATCTTGGAATGTAGAACCACACTGAAGTCGTTTGAGTCTAAACGTTATGTTCCTGTCAATACATTGTGCTACTTTCAAAAAGATTAACATGAATTCTGAAATCATAAAAGAGCCTTACATCTTCTGGAATGTCAGTGGATCCTCTGAATATAGCAGTTGTTTAAAACCATGGTATCGTATCCTAGTAATTTATCTTGAGAGATGTGTTACAAGTAATTTATTAATAACAATAATAAGGTGCTATAGTTCAGGAGTGGCTGCTTTTTCCATCACTTAGAGCAGATATACCTGTCACACATACTGACTCACTTGTATCCAACATGCTTTTTTGGGTAGACACAAAATCCATGCAGTAATAGCTATTGCTATCAGGCTAGCATTTGCACAGAACCTCGCCTCCACCAACAAGAGTGCACCTCGAAGGGCGTACAGCGTTTTTGCATGTGTTGTGTGAGAACCTCTGGGTCAAAATAAGGAATCTGGGGTTATAAACTTCATTTTCATTCATTTTTGCTGACCACAAGCAGCATTAGCCAAGGCAAATTTGTGTCACTCGATCAATAGTGGGACCAATGAAGATCTGGAGCTGGAAGAGATCTGGAGCTGTTATTAGAAAAAAAAGAATAAAGATAATCATCTTTGTACATAAATGCCAGCATATTGCCTTTGGTCAGGTCCGTTATTAGGACTACAGGAGTATGGAAAACCAGGAAACAATTCAAAGGACACGGCTCACCCCCCCTCAGCTATAACAAATGCTGTTTCTCTGAGATCTTCTATGTCTGTATCAGGTAATTTTAATTGATTCCTCCTCCGCCCAGTGTTCTGTGGACACATGTAACACTAAAATAGTTATAGCTCTTGCAATCATTCATTGCATTTTTGTTTTTTCCCCAAATGTAAAAACTCCTTGAGGGTAGGAAATGTTTTACTCATTTTTATACATCCTTAATAGGTGCTCATAAAATGTCTATTTAATAAAAATGGATGATTAGGATTGGAAAATAGAACTTGTGTTTAAAAAAAAACCAGTGGGAATTTCTTAACCTGAGGAGCAGTCACAAATAAGAGAATGAATGACTAGTAAGGCAGATACGGATAGTGATCAAACTGTGGCTAGAATGTACTAGCTCTTATGAGATTTCATAGGACGTTCGCCTCTGCTCTGAATCTCATGGAAAACCACTGGAGAATTTTGCGCAAAGGATTAACATGGCTGCTATGTTGAGAATAATTCGTAGGAGAACAAAGACAAAAACAGGGAGACCAGGTAGGAGGACATAGCAATAATCCAGGCAAGAGATTACGTTGGCTTTGGCAAGGGTGGTAGCTGTGAAGGATGTAAGAGGTGGTCAAATTCTAGATATTTACTATATGTAAAAAGTAGAGTCAACACGAGCTCCATGTAAATGGTTTCCATATATGTAAAAAAGAAAGCAATCAAAGATGAATGCAGAGTTTTTGGCTAAACCAGTAAGAAGGATGGAGTTCTTCAAGCCTTGAGACTGGATCATATTGCTGATGGAGGGAGTGCTGATAAAGAAGCAAAAAAGTATAAAGTAGGGGATTTCAAGTACTCTGATATTTAGGAGTGGCCAGAGAGATAGAAACAGAACCAAGAGAGTACTTCTCTTGAAATCATGTGAAGGAAGGCCTCAGTGACCTGTAAAAAAAAATGTGTCAAATGAGATGAGAATCAAGGATCCACAGATTTGGCAAAATGGCAAACACTGGTAAACTTAACAAGAGCTACATGTGATAGAAAGATGAAGTTAAAAGCTTATTGCTGTGGGAGCAAAAGAGAATAGGAGGAGAGGACCTAGATACAGTGGGTATCAACAACTCTTTTGAAGGGTTATATTGCAAAAAAAAGGAGAGCAGAGAAATGGAGAAGAAACTAGAAAGGGACATGAAATCACTAAGGACTTTTTTTAGATAGTCTTTATTTGGAGAGCAGTTTTAGGTTTACAGCAAAATTGAGCAAAAGGTGCAGAGATTTCCCATATACCTCCTACCCCCTCGCATGCATAGCCTCCCCCATTATCAACATCCCCCACCAAAGAGTTACATTGACATTAGGGTTCACTCTTGCTATTTAATACATTCTATGGATTTGGACAAATGTATAATGACATGTATCCACCATGTGACACCACATATATCATATAGAGTAGTTTCACTGCCTGAAAGAACCCTCTGTGCTCTGTCTATTCATCTCTCCCTCCTCCTGTAAACCTCTGGCAACCACTGATCTTTTCACTGTCTCCATAGTTTTGCCTTTTCCAGAAGATCATATAGTTGGAATCATACAGGATGTAGCCTTTTCAGATTGGGTTCTTTCACTTAGTAATATCATTTAAGTTTTCTCCATCTCTTTTTATGGCATGATAGCTCATTTCCTTTTAGAATAATATTCCATTGTCTGGATGTACCACAATTTATTTATCCATTCACTTACTAAACGGCATCTCAGTTGCTTCCAAGTTTTGGAAATTATGAATAAAGTTACTACAAACATTCATGTGCAGGTTTTTGTACAAACATAAGGTTACAACTCCTTGGGTAAATAACAAGGAGCGTAATAACTGGATTACATGGTAAGAGTATGTTTAGTTTTGTAAGAAACTGCCAAGCTGTCTTCCAAATTGTCTGTACCATTTTGCATTCCCACCAGCAGTGAATGAGAGTTCCTGTTGCTCCACACCATCTCCCGCATTTGGTGTTGTCAGTGTTTTGGATTTGGGCCATTCTAATAGATGTGTAGTGGTATCTCATTATTGTTTTAACTTGCGCTTCCGTGATGACATATGACGTGGAGCATCTTTTCATATGCTTGCTATTTGTATATCTTCTTTGGTGAGGTGACTGTTGAGATCCTTGGCCCATTTTTTAATTGTATTGTTTGTTTTCTTATTGTTGAGTTTTAAGAGCTCTTTGTATATTTTGGATAACTGTCCTTTAACAGATGTGTCTTTTGCAAGTATTTTCTCCAAGTCTGTAGCTTCTCTCCTTATTCTCTTGACACTGTCTTTCTCAGAGCAGTTTTAACTTGTAACGAAGTCCAGGTTACTAATTCTTTCTTTCATGGATTGTTCTTTTGATGTTGAATGTAAAATGTCATTACCAAACCCAAGATCATTATGATTTTCTCCTACATTATTTTCTAGGTGTTTGATAGTTTTGTGTTTTACATTTAGGTCTGTGATCTATTTTAAGTCAATTTTTGTGAAGGATGTAAGGTCTGTGTCTAGATTCATTTTTGTGCCTGTGGATGTCCAGTTGTTCTAGTGTCATTTGTTGAAAAGACTATTTTTTCTCCATTGTATTGCCTTTGCCCCTTTGTCAAAGATCAGTTGACTATATTTATGTAGGTCTATTTCTGGCTCAAATCTATTTGTCTATTCTTTCATCATTTTTTTAAGTGGGAGAAATTACAGCACTGGAGATGACCCAGTGAAGAGGGAAAACTTAATGATATAACAGAGACAATGGTCAATTGCTTGGATGAGAAACTTGGACCTAGTGAACATTGAAAGGGGTGGAGATGCATAGGAGCACAGTTTGCTGGTCCACATTACAGAGAAGGAATGTCAAATATATGGTTCTCCAAGCAGATGGAGTGGTAGATGTGGCAGCAGGACACTAGGAACAATCTCTTCAGATTGCTTCTGTGATCTCACTGTAATACAAGCCAAGATTATAAGAAGAGATTGAGAATGAGAAGGAAGTTGAGGCTGGAGAAGATAGAGGTATCAGGAAAAAGAAGACAGACTAAGGAAGTGTAGGTCTGCCTGACAGCAGTAAAGGTCTCATTGAAATAGTCGTGAATTTAAAGTGAAATAAGTCAGCATAAATTTTTCCCCAGACAAGTTCATCTGCTTAGATGTAGGCACAAAATAGGCAGAGTTTAGGGGCCGGCCCCGTGGCGAAAGCGGTTAAGTGCGCGCGCTCTGCTGCAGCGGCCCGGGGTTCGCCAGTTTGGATCCCGGGCGAGCACTGACGCAGCGCTTGGCAAGCCATGCTGTGGCGGTGTCCCATATAAAGCGGAGGAAGATGGGCACAGATGTTAGCCCAGGGCCAGTCTTCCCCGGCAAAAAGAGGAGGATTGGCAGATGTTAGCTCAGGGCCGATCTTCCTCACAAAAAAAAAAAAAATAGGCAGAGTTTAAATACTATTCCACCACCTACCAACTGTATGATCCTGAAGACTTACTTAGCTTCTCCAAGCTTCTATTTTCTGATTTATTTTTACAGGTGTGTTGTCAGACTCAAATGAGATAATATATGTATGCTGTAGTGATTAAGAGCTCAAACACTGGAATTAGTCTGATTGGGTTTAAATCCTGACTCCTGTGTTAGTAAGAAAGAGAGGGACAAGGGAAATGAGAGCACATGCAAAATAATGTTTATAATTACAAACCATGGCATCTAAGCTGGGTAAGGAGGGAAGTGAGAACATGAAATGGGATAAGGGAGGACAGTGAAAATGTGATTGGATCAGTCTGGGGAATTTTGTTTTATTGTGGAGTCAGGTTATCAACTGGAAAGAGAGGAGGTGGTCAGAAAGTAGAATGCCTAAAACTGAGATTATGGTAGGCATGCAGTAATAGATATGACCACAGAAGTAAAGGTGTGGAGGAAGAGGTTAATGAAGAAGAGGTCAAGAAGCTGAAAGCCCAAGTATCACCTAAGTGGATATAGAAATCACTAAGAAGTATGACAGGGAGTAACGTTGATAAGAATGACAACAAGGCAGAAGCTAAAATACTCAAGAATGAGCGGGACTATAAATGACTGCAACAAAGAGGAAAGTGTGGATAGTCTCATGGTAGGAACTTTAAAGGCAGGGAGGGGTGAAGGAGGAATGGGGGACTTAGAAGCAAGGACACGACTACCTTACCTGGAAGCCTAGTAGCACAAGAGGTGTGGGAGAACAAACAGCCTCCACTTTCTAGGGGGCAGAGCCCATTTGAACCATCTAGATTTCTAAGACTCAAAAATTGTATTCCTAGGCCATAAACTAGCCACTCAATTCTGCCACATTCTGTAGGAAAGTACCCTGCATCATCACCCACCTCTATATTACACTGCAGCCTTAGAAGAGTCTGGGGCAAACAAAACATCAACATATATAATAACGGGGTCCAAAAACACTGTGGTGATATGGCAATAGTGGCAGCTGCAGTAAAATATTCAGAGTAGTCAACTAGGTACATATCTAAAAAGTAAAAATCAATGGTGGAATAAATTGAATTACTATTGGCACTTAAATATAGTCTTATATTTTCTTGATTCTTCCAATTTTTTTACATTGATATAGGAATCATTCAAGGAAAAACACATGTTATTTTCTCTGTGATATGTGTGTGTACATGTCTATTGAATATATATTATAAGAATACATATATTTCTTTAATATTTTACTTTTGAATGCAAAAATCTATACAAATAAAGAAGAAAGCTATTTGAACAAAATTTAACGGACAGGGCATTTATTTTTACATAGACACAGTTGCCCTGAGATATAACTGTTCTCAGCACAAGTGCGGTCAGAGTTCCAAAAAAAATTAAATTTTACAATATCCTAAGCATTTGCAGCTCTAGATAAAGAAAAGCAATTAGAATATGTAGTTACTGCATTGACCTTTACCATCAACCCCCCACCCAATTAAATATTGAAATTTCAGAGATCCAATATATATCCCAAAATACACTAATTTCACATCTCTCCCAAAATTAGTGTGGGTGATTAAGCATTCCTATAGCCACTATGTCTTGGGAAGATTTCAGAGAAACTAAGAAATTATGAATCATAATTTTAAAAATCAGAATTAATACAAAAAATCCATTATAAACGAATTATCACAATTTTAAATAAAGACAAGACACAGCCCTCCACTTCTGTGCTCCCGCCTCACTCGCCTCGCCCTAATCCCAGCCCTAGTTCCAATAAAACTTTATTTACAAAAACAGGCACTGGCCCCCCCAGACCACAGTTTGCAAAACTGATTCTCTTTAATATTGCATTAAAATATGATTTAACTTGATTACCGAGTGTCAAAAACCCTTCAATTTTGTGCCTGAGGTGAGTACACCCCCACCTCACCCTAGTCCTACCCTGTCAAAAGCCTCTGAAAGTGAATGATTACTGCCTGTCTGCTCCCACCCTCCTCTGGAAGGCTGCCTCATTTTACACAGAGACACAGACCCCTAATACCTATATACACCCCTTAAAGTAACAAGTGGTTCCTTATTTCAATTCATTTCAGCCCAAAAAGTATTTCCTGGCAGTCTTTTGACACTTCTCAAGTCCACTACCCAGTTTGCCAGCACAATACAGCAGTAGTGAAGTTATCCTGCAGCAAACAGGCAGATGGGGAAGGGTGGCAGTTTTAACTGACAGTTATTAAAATGGTATTAAAATTATATCAAACTACAAATAACAACAGTCTTGATATGTTTTTAAAATATCCTTTGACACTGTTTCACATCTGGAGTGGCTAAATTGAGACGATCGTCACAGGAAAATTAAGCCACCAAAAATAATACGATAATAAACCATTACAACACACAGCAGCTTTATTTCAATGATGTTAAGCTAATGGCAGTAGTGCAAAAGTCTCCACTCTATCACCATTCAGTATGGAATAAATAAAAACTTATGACAGAACAAATTAACGATTGAATGATTTAATACCATAATTAGTAGTGAGAAATGTAAAAATTAGTAATTATTGAAGAAACCATATGTTTAATGTATTAACTGTAGTTATTAAAACTATATTATATTATTTTGTCAGATTATGTAATGAGTGAGATTTTTCCAGAGTATAAACTACTTCCTGGGAGGAAGATTAGGTTTTGGGGAAGCCTCATTATTTAGGCCACAGTTAACTGTACATTAGTTTTATATTATGGTTTGCACACTGGGAGGTCCGATTCAATTGTGAAAATAGGTTTTTAAAAGAGCTTGATGAGGTGTCAAAAAACAACATTTAGCAACTGGTAATTCCAAGGGACTGAAAAAATCTGGAGCTTCCGTGCCTCCTGGGATTGCGTGAGATTTTAGGAGCTAGACCTGGGAAAGTCAGGGCCTCCCTCACAGACACTAGGAATCCTCTGCCAGTCAAGACTTACAGCCATGCTCAGAGATCCTCAGAATATCGTGTTAATTCCAGAATATTCCCAGGAATACCAGTATTTGCTGGATGCGGTGAGTCCATTCATGACTATGAAAATCCTTGAAGAAAACTGGGATGCATACTCACCTAAAATATTCAGGATTTTTCTAACCTTTCCTGGTTTAACACAGGGAATACTCTTATTCATTTATTAATTCCTCACAAAATATTAAATACCCACCTTGTAGTGCACAATGGGATATACTTCTACTTATAGGCCTTATATTTTATTATGGAAGAGACTAAATATATACATATAAACATGCATGCATACATATATAAATGAAAATAACTCAAAATTAGGTTAAATGCTGTGAAAGAAATTCACAAGGGGCCAAAAAATATTACTGGGGCCGGAAATCCCTTTCACGAAGCGAAGGAAGCCCTCTCTGAGGAGGTAACATTAGCAACAACCTTAAAGAAGAGGAGCCAGCCTTCAGAAGCAGGTGGGAAAGGAAGTTCCAGAGAAAGCGTGTTATAGCATGTGCAGAACAATTTCCTTGAGCAGAGTAGAATTTGGCATATTCAAGAAACAGATAGAATTCCATCACTGCTGGAATATATGGGAGAAAGAAGTACCTTTCTCTCTCTTTCTCTGTCTCTCTCTTACACACACACACACACACACACACACACACACTCTCCAATTGCTCTGATACACACAGCATACGAAATAGGAATGAGGTGGATACAGAGCTGTAGAAACTGATAAGCATTCAGAATCATAACCATATTAACATTAGTTTGTATACCATAAAATTCACTTACTATAAGTGTCAGTTCAGCGATTTTTAATAAATATATACAATTGTGTAACCATCACCACCAACCAGTTTAAAATATTTTCATCACCCCAAAAAGTTGCCTCATATCCTTTGCAGTTAATTTCCACTCCTATCCCCAGCCCTAGGCAACTAATGACCTGCATTTTTCCTTCATAGATTTTCTTTTTCTAGAAATTTCATATAAATTTAATCATACAATATGTAGTCTTTGTGTCTGGCTTCTTTAACTTAGCATATGTTTGAGGTTCCTCTGTTGTTTCATGTATCAGTAGTGGCTTGTTACTTTGTATTTCTGACTTGTATCCCATTGTATGGATATACCACATTTTCTTTATTCATTTACCAGTGGACTAACATTTGGATTGTTTCCAATTTGGGGCTAGTATGCATAATGCTGCTATACATATTGGTGGACAAGTCTTTATATAAACACAAGTTTGGGGCTGATACCTACGAGTGGAGTTGCTTGGTCATATGTTAACGCTATGATTAATTTTTAAGAAACTGCCACGCTGTTTGAGTCATATGTTTTTAATTTCTTGCTCATAGACCAGTTTGGGGGGATAATGACCATTAGGAGGGAGCCAACTGGAATACTTGATGGAACCTGTATCATACTCATCTCTTTCCAACCTGACACTGTCACATCACAAGAGACCTGAAAATGAAAACAGCCTATTGCATGTTGCCAGTCAGGAAAGATCAAGAGAACGAGGACAAAGTGGCCAACTTATGAAAGCTTCATGTGGACATTATCTAATTAACTATTTTTAATGAATCTCTCAGTTCACTACGTTAATACAGGGCCTGTCACAGAAAAAAATTTATTCTAATTATTGGAACTAAGGTATGTATAGGTCCATCCAGCTTGGAAATGTACTTTGCACTAACCAGAAATATGCATCCACTATGAAGTCTCTTTTCTACTCATAAGAATTGTTTCCATGACATTGAATGATTTCTACCTGCCCATCATAGACATCTGAAGAACGGACTTTCCCATGGTATCTTCAAATCTCAGAAATTTAAAAAGTAAATGAAATGCTAAATGGGCCTGTTAGTGAAGGGTGGCAAAACTGATGGAGACAATGTGCAATGACTTTCTACATGAGGCAGAAACATGCGCAACGCATAAAGAAAAAGAAACTAAAAATATCTGATGTTGTTATAAAGGAAAGCAGAGCCAAAAGCAATTTGTCTGTGCTTCTTTTCCATCTGTGTGGCTCCTTCAGTTAAACAGCCAATGTAGTCAAATCTGATTTGCTTTCCCGTTATAAAAGTTGTGGCTTAACTGGGAGTTATGCTGGAATGTCTAGATAAAGACATCTTTACGTAAATACTGTATATACATCTCTGTTTTACACATATGCTTTCTACATGTGATTTTTGTACACACACCCTGTCTTCCCATCTTCAGGTAATGTATTAGTCCATGAGAAACATTTAAAGGGAAGCCTTTCTTCTAAGTCTGGGAGAATTGTTCTTTCTCCTAAACTTGACTATAACACCAGAAAATCTACAGAGAAGGAGTTATTTCCCTGTTCTCATATCAGAAAACAAAGTTGTTATCTCCTGTACCATCAAGACTGGAAGAAATAAACCGAATACATTTAAAAATATCCCTGTTCAGATAGGAGGTATATGTACTGTCCATTAGTTTGAGGATGAAGAGGCTAAGTGATTTGTCTAACATTATTAAGTGCTTCCCATGAGGAGTCAAACATGACATCCAGATAGCCTTCCCTTCAGACTAGTGCCCCAACCAGCTGACCACTCTAGTTATAAACATTTGCCCCGGCTGTATTTTCCCACTCCTGGATGATTGTCTGCCTGGCAACAAGACGACAGAAGCACTAAGCCAAAATATCCTTATGTGGGCATAGCTGCCTCTTCATGGCAGAGCCAATTTGGATCCCATCCATTGGCAGGGATGTCCCAGAAGCAGCCAATTTTAGTTCAGCCTCTTTAAAACTCTGGATTGTAAACAAACAGTAGGATTTTCCACAGTGGAAGAGAGAATAATGAGATGAAGGCTGCAGAAGAGAGGGGGTAGGTGAGGCTAGCACCTAGTTCACTAGAGGAATCAGGAATTAAAAGAATGACCCAGTTCTTTTGTTTTTTAAAGTCCATGAACTGCATGTAGCTCTTTCCTTCCTTTCTTCCCCAAACTTTTAAATTTCCCTATCATTTCTTGGTTTTTCTCCTGTGTTTTTCAGTCTCTCCTGATATTTGAAATAGTAGGTCAAAATCAGACGTGTCTAGTAGGGTGTTGCAGGCTTAGTAGTAAGGGCTGGTTGCTGTAATTGCCTTGTTTGAATAGCATTCATATGATTTCATGGATTTTACAAACAAATCCTTCTAGGTTAAATATTCTTGAAAAGTCGTAATTGATTAGATTCAACCTGATTTAAGGCAGGTCCAGTCACATCCCTTCCAGGAATCTACGCCTTCTAAAATCAAGCACAACTTTGATATGACTGTCTCACATGTCATACTGCTCTGCCGTGTGATGGAGTCAAAAGAGCGAGGAGTTTAGAGTCAGATGGCCAAGCTGGGATTTAAAGCCCATGTTACTCACTACTTTGCTGTGAGTCCCAAGACAATACGCCTGATTTTTCTGAGTCTTGGTTTCCTCTTAGTGAAAGTGGAATAATAATTACTTCACAGGGTTGGTATCAAAACTAAATGACTGCCTGAACCAGATGCGTAGCTGTTATAGCTGTTGTTAGTTATATTATCACGAATTTATTAGTATGCTGTTGATCAAAATGAATGTAAATTGCTGAGGACCAGCTCACAATATGGATATAATCAAAAATCATTTCAATTTGATATCGGTGCAGTGCCTGTGGTCAATAACGACATCTTTTCTTAAAATTTAATGCATTGAGCACGGTCAATTACAATGGAAAAAATACAAGTAACTCGGTACTATCCATTAATTGAGAAAATGTAAAATGACAGAAAGCCACCGTGAATTCAGGATCACTTTTAAATGTACTTATATTTTATTGATAACAGCAGCATTTACATGCATTTCGGAAAAAACAGTACATTTTCATGATAGAGATATTTATTCAGATTACCAAAAAAGTGCCTGGTGCACATATGGATTGGTGGGCCCCATCCAATAACTCCGTCACTCCACACAGTCCCTTGGCACGCAAGCTGGGAATCACCAATGTTGGTTAAGGTCAAAATAGACAGGGGAGCTTTACGCTTGCTAGCTCTGCTTGCCAAATAGAAATGCTAACCTGCTCTTTCCCAGGATTTTAGAAAAGCATTTGAAGATATTTCACAAGATAAATGGAAATGGGATAAACACAAGGCCTTAAGGAAAATATACTTCTGGTGCATTTATTAAGCACTTGGATCTGATGCATGACACCTGCTTGAATCTCAAAGAATTATCACAGGCTTTGCCGAGGAAGAAAAGACAAGAATTATGACTGCACACAGGCTCATACTTCAGCAAGTCAATGTTTTTAAATCAATGAAAAACAATCCAGTGATTGTGTTTGCTTCAAAGAGAAAGCAATGTAAGATGACATACACTATTTCAAGCTGTTCAAATTACTGATGGCAGAGTGGCAAGATATATATCCATTAAAACCAAATAGTTGTTTCAAAGTGTGTTGGCCAACAGAGATAAATAGTGTCTCTCTGAAGGAAATATAAAATTACTTCTTTCCTCAGAATTTTGGACCCTATAATGCTTTCAACCACAGTACTTCTTGCTTATTTGGGGAATTTTCATTCTGTACCTTCATTCAGAATTTCTTGAGTTAGCCCACCAAAATCATTTTCTACCTCAACAAAGAGGCATATGCATTAGGTATCACAGTATGCATATTTCCAGACTCTCTGATGGTCCCATTCATATTGATAAATTGATCATATTGAATGAGTTAAAGATAAATGAGTAAAATATGTTGAATACAAAGGCTACTCTCACAGTATTGATGATTATATCATCAATACTATTGCCAGGCTAGAAATTAATGTGCCATGTTTAAGAGCATTACTATTTTAGAGGAAGAAGTATGTGCTATTTATCTTTTTTTCTTGATTCTTCTCTCAGCAGTATTTTCATTAATAAACTTAAAAAAAGATAACTTTCATACACAAAGTACTAGATCATCATCTATTTGTCCTCAAAGTCTTGCATCCTCCTGATCAGTGAAAATGATTCTCTCTTCTGTATCTATCTAGAAAGGGCATGTGGGGCCACAGAATAGTGACTAGTCAATAGCATATACCAATTTTAGGTGTTCAAAACTTAAGTAGATTTCTTCTATATAAGGATGTTGTACAAGTAATGATTTAAAAATGACCTGAGTGTTGTTCCAAACTCTGCCCCTCCCAGCTGTAAGCTCTGCCACCTCTCATAAGACATGGCCTAAAAAGAGACATATGGTAAGTCCCTCACAACTGGGAAAAATTACTCTTTCTAATCCCTCCTACTATACCCCCCTCAAAAATTGACCATGATAGTAAGTCCAGAATCCAGGCTTCCATTTTCACCAGAAACCTAGAAAAATGCAAGAGATACTCATGAATTATGTTTTATAAAGACCTCAAATATAGAAAAGTAGTGTTTTTTGAAGGCCAGAATATAGTGCATTTTTTAATAAAAGGTTAAAAGTATAGGAATAAAGTGGATAATTGTTGGCTTCTAGACACAGGAGAATGCAAGATGCAAAAACGACCAATGTTTGTACTGGACAATGGTATAAATACCTGTCGGTCTTAGTAGACAAACTGACCATTAGGAAGCAACCTATTACTATGGTTAAAAAAACACTGTGGTATATTTAAAGGAATGACAACTTTTTAGTTAAAGAAATGGTCAGACAATAACAATACTGTGTCTAATTTTTAAATTCTGCAATTTGGGATGATAGCTTGGAGTCATTGCATAAAATATTAACTAAGAATATTAAAATTTGAAAAATATAAAAAAATACATTTCAAGTTCTAATCTCGAATTTAGTAATAATGCTGATGTACCTAAGTAAGTGCTGTCTATGAATTGTCTATTTTTTTCATTTTCACAATCCTATGCTTATATTGCTCCCCATTTATGCTTAAGATCATAGAGCTAGAAAGTACCTAAGCCAGGATTTAGATTCAGGTATGCCTAACCTCAAAGTTTGTGACCCTAATACTATAGCACAACACACTATGAAATCTTGGTTTTCTAGACCTATTTCTCCCTAAGTTCTCCCCATAGTAATAAAGGAACCATCATGCCTGAATTAGTCAAGCCTTAAGCCTAGGCATTACTCTTGAACACCCCTCTTTTACTCACGCTCCATGTTCAACCCATCAGCAAGCCCTGACAACCTCCCTCTTAAAGAAATCTGTTTCCACCTCCACCATCGTATCCTGAGTCACCATCTTCTCTCACCGGGAATTCTCAATATCTTAACTGGGCTTCCTGCTTCCATTCCTGCTATAACACACAGCAGACGTGGTAATATTTAAAAATGTAAATCAGATCTGGCTCCAAAGGCTTCCCGCTCTGCTTCGAATAAAATCTTAAGTTTCCATACTGGCATATCAAAGCCCTACATGACCTGATCCCCCCCTCTCTCCCCAGCCTCATCCTCCAGACTCCTTTTCCAGGGGAAGCCAGACATTAACTGCTAAGTTTATCCCTACCTATAGAGTCCTTGCTCTTACCTCTCCCTAGAGTGCTATTCTCCCTCTTTGCTGAGGGCTGGCCCTGTCTCACATTCAGATCTCAATTTAGACATCACCTCCTCCAGGAAATGCCTTTCCGGACTCCCACATCTAAAGTAGCCACCAAGTCACTCAGTCACTCTCCAGTCACCTGGCCCTATTCTAATTCCCTAACATTTCTCACACTTGGCATTTTCTTGTTTTTGTTGATTTGTTTATTGTTTTTCTACCCTTTTAAAGATTATAAGTTCTATAAAACATTGTCTGATTCACTGCTGGATTCCCAGTGCCCCAGACACTGGACATTCAGGGACTGTTTATTGAATGAATCATTAATGAAGAGAGCTACTGCTCACATGTGGAGCATTTTAACTGATCCCCCACACAGAATGAATTTCGTGATGTTGACAGTGATCCTCCACCCTCCTCCCACCTTCTTTTATCCAATTTGTAGATATTGTGACCTTGTGATTAAAACCTCAATCTAAGAAAAAAAGCTCTTTGTTAAAATTAAAACACTCTCTCCCAGTGGCTTACCTTTTAATCTTTAGTGGTCATTTACACCTCAATGTGAATAAGTTTAACAGTTATATATCTGAAGATAGGGATGAGAAAAGTAAAAAAAAAAGAAAATTGAAGCTATTAAGTGACTGAAGGTAAAGAAAAGGGGAACTGGGGCTTCAAGACCCACCTGATAAATTCAAAGATTGTCCCAGCTTCTGTCCTGAATATGAGTTTTGCCTGACAAGTGAGGTCTGAAGCAGACTTAATGTTTCTAAGAAACAGTCTTCAAGTACTGACAAAAGATGGCCATCTGTTCTTCTGATGCTAAAGCCAGACAAAGGGAAAAAGAATAAAATGCAGTACAGAGGGTTTAGATTAGATATGGGGAGGGATACCTACACAGAAATGTGGTGTTATACGGTGGAATAAGTTTCTGGAGGAAAATAATTTTAAATTCTCTTAATATGGAACTCTTTAGAACTAATTCAGATTTGTATCAGCAAAGGATGTTTAAGAAAGAATAATTCCTGAAGTCAGGAAAGTAGTTTTTATTCCTGTTCTTGTGAGTGATATCATTTGATGTAGTGAATAAGATATTCAAAAGATCTTAAACAATTAGAAATCCAGGGTGAAGATTGCATAATGACAGATGTGATAAATGCAGAACTGTCACTACTGCTGCAGCAGAATGGAGACCAAAAACTCAACCTGAGCACATTAAGCTTTTGCATTCACTTAATTTGTATCAGAAGTCACTTTTGTATGACGTATTGTTGGCTGACTGGTCTGCAGGGAGAGTTCCAGTAGAGGGCACAGAGTAAGAGAGAAGAGCGCCAATGGTTTATCTTTGACTTTTCCAACTTTCTCCACACAACAGTCTTTCTTTCTCCAAATCCTCTGTTATTTGAATATCTAACAAACCTCCAACCTGCTGAAGTTCATGTCCATGAGGCAAAATTTTTCTTCTGTTCTGCTAATTTCCCCATGCACTCTACGCTCCCAATCCAAACCAATGCTCCGAAGTCTGACTGCAGAGCATCTTGTGACGGTTCATTATTAGTGCACATAATAACAAATACGCTCTGGAGAATTTTTCATTTAATTATCATTTTTATTATTGTATTTTACATTTTGTACATATTCTTAAATCAATTGGCCCATGAAAATAATAGAGTAGTGGTTAAAATTAAAAATTCATTTAAAAAGGAGAAATAATTATAACAATGATGAATCAAATTATAGTCCCTTGTGCTCAAAAGCATAAAAATTATGTTGACAACAAGTGACACAGTAAACAAAGAGGTACATTTGTTGCTTTTAAATATAACACAAAAAATATAGTTTCAATAAAAATCCTTCCTTATTTTTAGTGTTTGTAACTTGAATTTTATGTTTTTATAGCTTTGTTTGGACTTTATATATTATGTTTAGTTTTATAATTGCAAAAAATGTATAATTTGTTTTATGTTTGTACAATATTTAAGAAACTTTTTATTGAATATAATTTAAGTCAACTCTAGAAGTAAAAGTGTTTTTTGTTTTGTTCTGCTTTCTTCTTTAAAAGGTGGTGGTAAATTATCTAAGATTAAGAAACACTAGAATAACTGAGCCTCATATGTATTAAAAGGAAAGTGATTTGATTATTTGATTAAAATAATCTACACTAACTCTCTAAATAGTTACCGTCATTCTTAAAGAAGCCATGGTAATCTGAACAAATCTTCACTTGGTGCTTTGTACCTTCACAGGCACTCTACGTGAAACCCAGCTGGGGGCTGTCACCAACGAGAAGCTACGTCCCCCGTACCCCTACTCCACAAACACTAAAAAAATGCTGATAAGCCACATTAGCTGGTTTGATGATCCAGGAGAGCTGTACTTCTGAAACTTTAGTGTACATAAGAACCACCAGGGGGCTTGAGGAAAATGCAGATTCTCAGGTACTTCTCTCTGGGATTCTGATTTAGTTGATCTTGGTTAATTCTGAGACTCTGCATACTTCCCAAGCACCCAAGGTAGTACTGATGCAGGGGGTCTCAGGTCCACTCTTAGAGAAAAAGCTTTACCACGCTGTCATGGAAACAAGACAGAGCGTACATTGAGTTATTTGCGATTGTGTCAAATACATAAAAGACTAGATAAGTGGAATGGATGGAGAGTTACAACTGGAAGAGTATTGAAGGCTGCTCTGCTACTGAATATGAGTTAATGGTCGTCATTGCTTAGTCAGTTTTTTAACCACAAGGTAAGGTTTTGCAGACATATCTGTCCATTTTGTGCCCAAGTTTTAAGCGTCTACATTTTTGTGATACTAGAAGCTTCATTATATAAGGAGTTAGGAGACTGAGTTCTTGCGATTTACTGCCTTGGATCATATGCCAGTTACTACATTTACCAGCTATGTGACCATAAATAATTACTTAACTTCTTGGTGCCTCAGTTTCTTCACCTGTAAAATGGGAATGGTAATATCTCATAGGGATAATGAGGAGGTTAAATGAAATAATATGTGTGAAGCTACAATCCTGCCTAGCCACATAATGAGTCCAGTAGATATTAGTTCGTCTCGTTACTGTCATCATCTTTATCATTTCTATTTTCATGATTCCCTGTATAAATAAGAAAAATCCACTAATATTTATTAGTAACTTCCATTTATAAGACATTGTGCTAGAAAAGAGGTCAAAACTCAAGTTCTGCTTTGAAATACCTTGCAAGCTAATGGAAGAATTTAGATATGTATACAAGTAAAAATAATAAACAATAGAGAAAGCAGAAATTAGTGTAAGAGAAATGAAATGTGAAGAGTTCAGAGAAGTGTGATATTATTTGTGACCTACATAAATGAGAGAGAATCAGAGATGCTTCATGGCAGAGGGAGTATTTGTGCTGAGACTTGAATGACTGAAATATAGAGATAAGGAGGAAGGGCTTTCCAGGCGGATCGGGATAGTATAACAAAAGCTTGAAGGTAGACAAGTATTTGGGCATGTTCTTTAACAGTGAATTATTCTGTGTGCTAAAGCATCAAGTATTCACGGAGAGACAACTTGGAGATGAGCAGAAAAGATAGATCGGGGGCCACATGGTAGAGATGCCTAAATACCTTGCTAAGTTTGAGCTTGATCCGAAAGACCACAAGAAGCCAAAAAACGGTTGTGAAAATGGGAGTACTGGGGCAAGACTGGCTTTGAGGAGATTAGCAAGACTCCAAGGAAGTGGTTCCCAAAATGTCGTCTCTGCGCGCATAACATCAGCATCACCGGGGAATCATTAGAAATACAAACTCTGAGGCCTCTTTACAGACCTACTGAATTAGAACCTGTGAGGATGCAGCCCAATGTTCTGCATTTTAACAAGTCCTCAGGTGACTTGGATACAAGCTCAAATCTGAGGACCACTACTGTAAGGTATAGAATAGATTGGAGGGGAAAGAGATCAGGACGTCTAGGGTCCACCATGAACCAAGTGAACTGACTAGCAAGCTATTGAGGAGAATATTGAAGTCCCACGTGAGAGGAAGTGAGGGCCTGAACAAAATCAGTAGGAACAGAGAAAAAGAAGTGAGCCAGTGATATTGTAAAAAAAAAGGTCAACATTATTGGCATTTGCTAGTCTTCACCATCATTAATTAAAGAAAAATGATTTGTCAAAAAGATAACCCTTAGTTCAGTCCATACATATTATGAGTCTGAAAATACGAAAGTGGACTACTGGCACTAAATTTCTTCTTCTACTTTAAAAATTTTAATTCCATTAAAGGAGAAAAAAGAGGCAATTCTGCTGCACAACCATTAAAATTAGCACAGTGAGTAAGTTTTGTATGAATTTGACAATCTCTGTTATCAGTAAATCTAGAACTACCAGACCTCTCTTGCTAAATTCCAACTCTATTTGGTTTCACACTGTGATTTTTTAATGGTCTTATTTGTGCATTATTTCAATTTTTCATTATATATTGTGCCATTTAGTATTCTCCATGATTATGTTTTCACTGAACAGATGCACTACGGTTTCGCTGCACCAAATTCTATGATCCATAATTAGATGTCAATATGTTTTCTTTATGAACTAAATACATTTTTAGTTACTTGGACATTAATTAAAATCACATGCTGGATTGTTACATCCTTTCAACACATTTTTGAGGAAATATTTTTGGTTTACTTGAATGCTTTAAAACATTTAATTTTATATTATATAGTTCTTTTTTCCGTAAGAACAGATACTGTAGCTAATATATAAATATTAATTACAGAATTACACCACAGAAACCATTAATGAGACATAACCATTCACATGCAAAAGCAATGACATTTGATGAATTAGGAGAAAAGAGAAAGTTTTTTTTAATTGTTTCTTTTTAAATATATCATGATCTGTATTTATTTTCATGGCAATTATAGGAAAAAATAAATAAAACAAGATTTCAGAATAATGGCAAACAATGACCAATATTGAACTACCATGGGAATAGAAGCAAATTTAAAAATTCACAAAAATTTACATGCAGATAAAAAGGGCCAGAATGATAAGGTGATACAGAGCTCACTCTCGTCAGTCATGTTAGACAGTACCATTCTGAACATTCTAAATAACTCCTCATGAATTGGAATGACCCACTCATCTCATGGAAAAACTGAGAACAGGCATTCCAAAGAAGGAAGAGAACATTTCTAGCCTCTAATAATACGTTGGAAAATCTACCCCAAAGAGTTACTCCACTTCTTCCAGGCATTCCCATCTGTTTTAGTAAATGGACTCTGGAACTGGAAAGACTTAGAGGAGAAAGGGAGGTAAACATGTATAGAAATTATTCTAGCACGTCTCTGTCATTCTGTTACTCTACTGTTTCCCCATTTGAAGCTACATGCAGTTCACACGAAAATTCAGCAGGTATAAAACTCCACTTAATGCTGTGAGTATAGTGGGAGCTACTGAGTTTCCTAACACTAGTCCAGATTCTACCTCAAATATAAGGGGACATAAAAGAATAAGCTGTAACCTATTTGGAAATTTGCTTATTCACAATAACTCCTCTCCTTGGGGTTTCTAGTGACTTGTTCTAGGGAATATCATGTATGGCAAACTGATATTTATTTTGTTGTCTGCGAAGCATCCTGAACTACATATATCTATGTCAAGTGGGCAAGGGAACAGCAGCAGGTTCCAATGTCTCAGCATTTTAATGGTGAAGTGGCATTTTGAGACTATGTTTCAGGAAGGGCTAGCTACAAGAATTGAGCCTACTAAACACATTGCCACAGCTGCTCAGTGATATTTACAAACATGCTTAACAACAAAGCTCAAAAGCTGAGAAAAATATTTCTGCCTTGAAGGTTCCAAGAGGGAGCAGCAGGAAGTTCTTGTCTGTTAAGGAGAGATTATTGTTTGAAATTTTTCTTATTTTAAGGGGAGGTTTCGTGTCATGTTTACACTTAGAGCATAACCCATTCATGTCAGAAATGCAGACTCTCACGCCCAACCCACACCTACTAAATCAGAACCTACAGTTTGACACGATCCTCCTGGTGATGTGTATTGCATACTAAAGTTTGCAAAGTACTTCTCTAATGCTTTGTTAGTTTCTATAGAGTGCTCCAAATCATATACTCCACCATATCTAATACCATTTTAGATATTTGGGGTGAGAGAAAACTGGATGAAAGAGAATATTTGCGATATATGCTAAAAATATATTCATCGTATGTCTGAAATCCAAGTTAACTAGATGTCCCATAATTTAATCTGGCAACCCCATTTGGGATACACACTGACTTTGTCCCTCCCATTTTGCACAGTGAAACTCCCTCTAGCCCTCCCTGAGACTAACCTTTTTCACAGGAGCTGCTCTCTTTGGCCTCAGTCCTGTGCTACTCTGCACAGTTAGGAATCACTCTCCTATCTGGCTTGCCTATGCTGAGACCACCCCCACGATAAGAAAATTACTAAAACCAATGTTAACTGTTTCTTTCTCCTCTAAGTTTTATCTCAATATTTGCCAGTCAAAATGTAGTCAGACTTCCATTTCTGGCCCACCATCCCACTGAAGAACGTCTAAAAATGTTAATAGGATATCTTCTTAAATGCTTTGATTAACTCAAAAGAAATAAGGAATATTCACTTTAAAATCTAAGTGAAGGTAGAAAAAGTGTTAAGAGGATCTCTGAAGCTAGGTTTCATCTAAGGAATTCACTAAACAAAGTAAAATTAAAGTTTCCTTTTCATGGCCTTTAAGGACTCAAGAGACAAGAGACAAAGACCTCCTGCTCAGGGTGAGGAGGCTAAGAGGAAATTCTTACACAGCTACGACCCAGAGGTCCAGCCTTCATAGCAGAAGTGAAAAAAATATTCCCCTGAGATTTCTTAAGCAAAAGCTAGTTTTCACATGGGTTTGTAGCCTAAACTCACACAATTTGAGTCCTCTGAAAACCTCAAGCTAAGACTTGAGTTTAAAGAAACTTATACAGCAAAAGAAGAAACGAACTAAGGTGTAGGCAATATTTGAAGAGAAAATTTCTGGGAATTATCTGATACAAATGAAAGACATCAACCTACATATTCAAAAAGCCCAAAAATTCCCAAGTTGGAAAAATGAAAAGAAATCTTCACCTAGACTCACCACAGTGAAATTACAGAACACCAAAGATAAAGAGAAAAATCTTATGAGAATTAAAAAGTCAAATTATTTTCCAAAGAGTAAAGGATAGGCTGATAGTTGACTTACTTTGACATCAAATTCCAGAATTCAATGGAATTATATACTCAATAATGGGGAAAATAATTATGAAAAATGAATTCTATTAATTCAATGTTATAACTTTTATAATAGTAGTAGTAATAATTTATTGTGGAGTTAGAAAATATAGACCCAAAAAGCATGATACCAAAATCATATACCTTGGGATAGGAGATGTTAGAGTTAAATAGCACTAAGGTCCTGATATTGTTGGAAGAAGGGTAAAGATATTGCTTACTATTAGATGATTATATATTAAATATTCATGTTAAAATGTCCAGGGTATTCAATAAAAAAATTGTAGTCATTGGAAGCACACAGACCATGTTGCTGATTACAATGTAATTAAATTAAAAATCACTAGCAAAGTGATAACTAGAATAACCACGTGTTTAAAATTTTAAAAAGCATGATTCCAAATAATTATGATTCAAAAAAGGAAACATAATGAAAACAATTATATATTTAAATCCAAATGACAGTAGAATATTATGCATCATTATTGTGGGATACAATTAAAATAGTATTTAGAAATGAACATATAATTATACGTCTATTTTAATAAAGAATTCAGATGATCACATAAAATAAGTTAAAAAAATAATATAATAAACCTTAAGAAAACAAGAAAAGTTATTATAAAGATAAAAAACAGAAGTTAGTGAAAGAAAATACACATACAATAGAATGAATTAATAAAGCAAATTTCTCATTTTTCAAAACAATAACAAAATTGCCAATCATCTGGCAGAAATAATAAAAAAGTAGGTAAGGCACCAAAAGCTAAGAATGAAAAACGGGGCAGAGCTACATTGCTATAGACTTTACAAAGATTATAAGTAGTTTTTATATGAATAAATTTTAAAACCAAGATTAAATGAGAAAATATCTATAAAAAATATAACTTAACAAAACTGCCTAAAGATGAAATAGAATACCTTAAGAGTTCTATAACCTGTAAAGAAATTAAATTTGTGGATAAATTCTTCCTGTACTGAAAACTTCCACGTTTTGGGCAGTTTTACCAGTGAGTTCTACGAAGCAGTTAAAGACCAAATAATTAAAATTCTAAAAATCTATTCTAGGGTATAGTAAGAAACAAGAACACTCCCCAACTTATTTTATGAGACTAGAATATCTTGGATACAAACCCAAAGGGAATCTCATAATCACAGATGCATAAATCTAAATATACATAAGCAAATTAAATCTAGCAATGTGTGAAAAATCATGATTGAGTAGGTTATCCTAGGAATGTATGGTTGTCTTTACATTTGAAAACAAATTACTATAATTCATTACATTAAAAGAGTAAAGGAAAAAATCATATGATCATTTCTACTGTTTAGAAAAGTTCTTTAATAATTTAGGAATTGTACATGACTTTAGGGAAAAAAAAGCTTCTTAGCACACAAGAAACAGAAAGGAACTTTCTTCACTTGATAAAGGTAGTTCAGAAAAAACCTACAGTAAACATTATTCTTAACAGCGAAATAATGAAAACTTCCCCTACAGCATCAGGAACAAGACAATGGTGCTTGTTATCATCGCATCTACTCACAATTGTGCTAGTTGTCATGGCCAGCACAGTAAGGAAAGAAAAAGAAACCAAAATATACACACTGGAAATGAAAAAATAAAACTTCCATTAATTACAGATATATTATTGCCTATGTGCAAAGCCTAAGAAAATCAATAGACGTATTACTAGAATTGATTAGAAGGCTAGTTTAGCGAGCTTGCAAGATACAAAATAGCATACAAAAATCAATTATACTTTTACACCCCAGCAAAAAATTTAGAACACACAATATTTTAAAATGTTATTTAACATTTTATAAAAATATATGATATCTGGAGAATAAAATTAACAAAATTCTGTAAATATTTTAAACAGAAAATTTAAAAATTTATTTAAAAATAAAATAAATGGAGAGATGTTCATAGATTGGAGGATTTGATATCATAAAGATTTCAAATTTTCCAAAATTTATCAATAAAACTCTAAACAATCTCTGAATAAAAATTTTTAAGTGGAACTTGACAAGCTGATGAACAATGGAAGAACAAAGGGCTGAGAATCACTAAGACTCTCCTGAATAACGAGCTGAAGTGTATCTCTTACCAGATACCAAGAATTATTTTTAAGTTATTGAAATTAAGACAGTGTGGTATTGTCAGAGACTGAAAAATAGTCCAGTCAAACAAAATATCCCAGAAAAAACCCACACATTCAAGGAAACTTGATTTAGAACAAAGGTGACATTTCAAACCAATGGTAAAAATATGAAATTTACAATAAATGGAGCTGGGGTAATTGGTTATCCACATGGAAAAAATAAATAAAACTGGATTTTTACCGCATTTTCATCACAAAAATCAATCCAGTGGTGTTAGAGATCTAAATGGGAAAAGTAAAACTTTAAGACAATATCGGAGACTACTTTATAAACTCAGTAGTAAAAGAAACTTTTCAACCCCACACAAGAAGTGCAAGCCATACAAGGTAAGATTGAAAATTGAACCACATTCAGATTAAGCAGTTCTGTTAAACAAATGGCACCATCCAGAGAAAAAGAGAAAATGTTTTCAACATATATAACAAAGGACTAAGATCTAGAACTTCCAAAGAACTTCTACTAATATATAAGAAAACACAGACGAGAAAATGAGCAAAGAATTGAACAGATACTTCACGAAAGAGGAAATCTAAACAGATAATAAGCAAATGAAAAAGGGGTAAATTGTAATTTAAAACTACAATAAGATAGCATTACATACCCACGGGATTGGCAAGAAATTGACATCGTGTCGACAAGCATCTGATGCAAAGAAATATTTAGACGTGTATACACTGCTGGTCATTGTGTAAACTGGTAAACTACTTTGGAAAACAGTTTGAGATTATCCGGCAAATTTGAAAATACACATTTCTGTTGACCCATAAATTCCATTTCTAGGTTTAAAACCTAAAGAAACACTTGTATATATACATACCACGAGAACATTCATAATGGCACTGTTTATAATAGCAAATGCCTGCTAAAAATATAATAGATAAATAAATCAAGATGTGATCATACAATGGAATGCTGGAGAGCAATGGAAAGTCAATTAATTACATTTACCTGCATCAATATCTAAACCTCTGAAACCGAATACTGAGTGAAAAAAGCAAGTCACTAAATACACATAGTATTACTCCATTTATGGAAAGTTAAAGAAACATGCAAAAGCAAGCAATATGTGGTTTAGTATTAGAAACATATGATTAAAAATATAAAGAAAGGCAAGAAAATGATAAACACAAATTCAGAGTAGTGATTTTCTCTGAGTAACGTAGAAATGGAATCGATTCAGATAAAGAACACAGGAGATTTTAAAGGAATGATAATGTTCCATTTTGTAATTCTGTGATCCATACACAAGTGTTCTTTGAATAATGATTATTTGTACAGTACCTATATTTTATAAATATTTCTTGGAATCTACTCAATATTTTATAAAACAAAAGTATTAATATAAAGTGAATGGTTTTATTAATCTTCACATATTCGATACAACTGACTTTGAAGGTAACGTTGTGCAAAATCAGCATAGAATTAGAAATTGGAGAAGATTCAATAATGCATCAATCTGTACCATGTCAAACATTGAAAACAATTTAAACAAAATCTCTATTGTGAGTCCCTGCTTGGAGCTGTCACTGAATTCTTCTTTCTTACTTGTACTTAGTAAATGACGAACTAGGGCCCAAAGACTGCATGAAAAAGTCCACACAATGATTAAATGTTTATCAGCATATTTGTTAATTCAACAAATTTATTGAGTACCTCTTATATGCAAGGCAATATGTCAAGTGCTGTGGAATTCACAAAAATATAGAAGATACTCAGATCTTCCCCATCTCTCACTTGGAATTTCTAAATAATCTCCTAGTTTCTCTTGCTCTCTCTCTCTCCTGCCAACCCACCCCAACCATCTTTCTTGTGGATCCCAGACCCATATCTCTGCTGTACAGAGCCTAATACAGTACCCAATTTATGATAAAAATTTTAAATGGATTTCTCTGATCATTCTTTTCCTTGAAAGCTTCTGATGGTTCTCATCACATTCAGAACCCGTAAATGTAAATGCATGCTAGGGCCAGGCAGCTTTCCATCACAGTCAGGGCCCGGCAGGCCATTTAGATGAGTGAAGCCTGCCAAGGGGAAGAAAGAAGATGGAGAGCAGAAGCCCTATATAAAAAAGGCAGCAACTAACTTGTTCCAGGCAAGTATTGCCTCATAGGAATGGATGCTCAGTGTTGTTCTTTCTTAAGAAAAGCTGGAAATCTGGATTTTTTTATTGAAATCACTTGACTTTTCAATTCTTTTTCAAAACCATAAAAAGACCTGCTAACCTACAAAATAAAGTACAAACTCCTTGACACAGCACATAGGGCTCTTCAAACTCTGTTTCCAAACTAACTCCCCATGTCTCTTCCCACACTCTATGTTGTGGGCTCATCCTTCCCGAACACGCCATGTTCTTTGACAGTTCAAAGATGTGTGCACATTTAGATTGTGGGCCAATCCCTAGTGCAAGCCCACTCACCTCTAAGGACTGCCCTCAAAGCCATTCCACTCAGAAGTCTTCCTTAACACCTACAGGACAGCTAGCCATGGTTTACTATATCTGTCTCCTTTTCTTTGTTCATATACATACAGACTGTCCCTGACTTTCATATTTTCAGCTTCTGAACAGCCAACACTTTCATGCATTATACATCGACACTCCAAAGTGCCTTTTGTATGCCAAATCCAGACTTTCATACATCAGCAGATCAACGAACATTTTGCACTAATGTGTGGTGGCACCGCCTGACAGCCAAGAGTTCTGTTTGGGCAGTCATGCCATCTTTGTCTGTAAGAGCAGGCTTTATGTAATTATTTGAATGCTTTTTGCTCTTTGCCCTTATTATTTTGCCAAAATGAGTGTAAAATGAACATTGAAAATGCTGATAATAGTGATCAAAATCATAGGTATCATAAGTTTAATACAATTGAAACAAAGATGAAATCATTAGGCATTCCCATTGTGGCACATCTTTAACCCCAATCAGGTTCTTATTAGATTTAAGCTCAGTCAACTGTGGTTCAGTTATGAAGGAAAAATATAAGATTAAGGACCGTGTATAAAATGCTGGAAATAAATTGTAGAAGATTGTGTGTAAATGGCAAGGTATAATTAGAGATTATAGCATATATTTTAGATCTCAAGAGAAAAAGAAAACTCCGTATGACATGTAAGTCTATATTTTTTTTACTTTAACATTATGACTCTATTATGTGTTTAAGGGATGTATTACGTATGAGTCCATGGCTATTTCATGGGCTCTTTCATTGGGAATCATAGTGCTTTTTACCATATCCTTAACCTTTGTGTGCCCTTGATCCACCTGCTCCCTCATTTGCTCACTCACTCACATACTATCCAGGAGTGCTAAAAGATCCAGCCTTACTCATCCTCCACTCAATAGCCACTGATTCCAAGGTGGAGGCTGCAGTATACCTTCTGCCATCGACAGACATTGGCTATCCAATTTAGAGCAAAGATGGCATATACTTGTGGAACAAAAAGACAAGACCTCAAGAACTGGGGAGTGAAAGAAAGAGTTCTAACAATTTCTGACTATATGTCAGGTCCTGTGTCTATATCACTTTATTTTCCTCATAAAAACTTGTCAAGGGCCATTGAACAGATGAAGAAAATGCACTCAGAGAGTTTAAGCAACTTACCCAAAGTCGTACAAACATACAAGTAGTCAAGCTATGATTTAAAACCAATTGTGTCTGAATCCAAAATGTATCCTCTTCCAAAAAAACAGTGCCTTCAGGGTGTTCAGTATTACAAATATTGGTCAAGGCTGTTATCACATGATCCAGTGATGTATGTTCTTCTGATCCATCCTCTAAACTTGTCCCTCTATGACGATTTAACCTTCTTTTTCAGAAAGATTTAATGCAGCCATTTCTCAAATGGTTGGTTTGAGTAGCTGCTACAAAGAAACATCTTGTTCCTCACACAATGAGTGGTGATTCTTTTTAAAACTGAATGTTTTACAAAGCTCGCTTAGAGCCCAAGTTTTCTGAAATGAACTCTTTTTGTTCTTCTCAGGAGTGAGCTTTCTCTGTATGCATTTTCTCACAGCTCTTCCACTCAAAGAGATTTTAAATTTTATGATGTACATGGAAGTGATGAATAGTATATGAAATAAGATGAAAATCAAACCTAAATTTCCTGATCATGGTAATATGCCATGGGATCACAGCAATTGCAAATACGCTTTTACTCTACAAATTTGTGCTAAAATACATGAATGAATAATTGAAGACTATTCTTGTGGATGTCTTATCCCCTGGCATCAATTTCTCACTATCCTTTTCTTCCTTAAGGCATTGCAATTAATGCCTACAAATCTAATAAATCTGTAAGTCTTAAAGGTTTCCAGTATCCACCTGCCCAAACCCATTAGCTTGTTTTCTTTGGTATCTTGATAGAATTTAATATGTGCATGGTCCCTACTCTATTTCTGACTTGTACTCCAGCTCTTCTGATGTAGACAAGTACCGGAGGTTGTGAAGACTCTGCTCTCTGGCTGCAATCACTTACCTGTATCTCTATCTACTTCTACCAGCTGGATGCCCACTGAAGACATTATTGGTGGCCCTCTCAGATATGCAGGGATCCCTTTTTCCTGCTGCTGTTAGTGCTGCTACTAACAGCTCATATCTTCAACTTCCTCAGACAGATAACCCCACAGCATCTTGGAATCAACTAATTGGAAGTACCTGAGAGAAACACCCCACCTTGGGTGACTCTGAGCCAATTAGCAACTAATGTGGACTCAAAAATCCTGCTTCCTCAAAGTGGGATAGACTCTCTGATGCAATTTATGCTCCAGTGCTTCTCCGTAGGATCAGGCTAACGTTGGACTCCTGAAACCAAATCTTTGCTTGGCTTCTTCCCTTTCCCTAACCTCCTCTCTCACTCATGTGGAATTTCTCCTGAACATATGCTCTCTTTCCTAGTTTTAGGTATTGTTTTAGGCGAGGCTCTACTTCTGGGGAAACTGATCTAAGAAAATGCCTACAACGAAAACAGAGAGTATGTGGCTTTTTTTTTTGTCCGGAGTCAATGGCTGTAACTCAGTTTATTGGTTGCATGACTCCAAAATTCTGGATTGTGGGACGTTCCTCCTAAAATCTCTTACTTGTCAGCTGTATCCAACTGGAGCTAAAAACGGATGTTGAAACCCAGCCCGGTAATTTTAAAATCATTGCCTATCCACCCTTTCATGTCTTGGTCGAGCTTCTAGGTATACCTGCTGCTCTCCAGGTATAAAAGGGAACCTGGTAGTGTTGCTAGAGTAGAGATTCACAGCGTCGAGATTGGGGACTTATGAATGTTGTGGATCTGTGAGTAATTGAATAGAGCATCTTTGTTGGGAAGAAGGCTCAGAACCACCAAAGAGACAATCTAAACAAGTCAACTCCAAAAAGGCAAAAATAAATTCCAAAACAAAGAGTTTACAATAAGACCAAGAGATGATCATGGAGGTTTGGGAGAGTGAGTTCAAGGCTGAGCTTGGTGTAGTTTCAGGAAGCCCTGACACACAGTACAGACACCCACGGCCTTGGGATAACTAGGGTGACCTTTCACCACTGAGCTGTTTTTCCCACACCTGGAGGCTGAAACTCTATCCATTTTCTTGGAGATTAATTTACTTATTCTCTTCTGACTCCCAAAATGCATTTTTGGAAACTAAGCCCTTTTTAACCACTCCCCTACCATGAACCTGTAATCTTGTAATTAGTGACCCTCGGTTAAGACTCCTGTAGGCCAGTCTCCCTGAGATTCTGACCTCCTTGCTGTGAATACAAACATATAGAAACTGGATTTCCTGTAGGCTTGTGGGCCCTAAAGTTTTCCAAACCACTCTGTTCTGTTGCCACACAAGAAACAATATGGTATTTTGTAATATTAATTTTAATTAACGTTAATTTTCATCATTCAAGGTATTATGTACTATTTCTAATTGTATATCTGCTTCCATCTTCCTGACTGGATTAAAGGCTCCTAAAAGAGCCATATTAACATCGCCTTCAAATCTTAGTGTTTTTGTCAGAGTAGATCTTTCACAAATTTTTAGGATGAATGAATAACACGCTATTTATTTAACAAGGAATTACTGTGCACCTACTACGTACCGGGACCTTTTCTACTCACTGGTCTAAGTGTATCACTTTGAGTGATGCAAACATGATGTCTCTTCATGGAATTTTACATTTGATTGAGCAGAAATGGTCAACACGTAAATAAGCAGAGAGTTTTATAAGGGAAATAAAAGAGGAAGGTGTGATAGAAAAGGACTGGTGTGAGAGAGAGCCTCCTTCAGTTAGAGTGCTTAGAGGGGATTGTCTGAAGAAGTGACACTTGGGCTGAGAAATGAAGGAAAGACAGAGGAAGGGTTTATGGGAGGAAGCAGCAGCAAGTGTAAAGCTCCTGAGGTAGGAAACACAGAAACAGAAGGTCAGCGAGGCTGGAGCAGTGTGGGGAAGATGAGTTCTACCAGAAGCAGCCTGGAAGAAGGTGCAGGCAGGTCGGGCTGAATCACTAAGCGTCCAGATTCAGCCACATGTATGAGCACAAGTTGCCTAATTTGCTAGACCCAGTGCAAAACGAAAATGTGGAGCTTCTTGTGTAAAAAAGAAATGGGGAAAAATGAAATTTAAAGTACTAAAATATAACCCATTTTGCTTTCCTCCTCAATCACTTGTAATCTGTCGTGGTGTTTTTTATTTGCTATTTAACCTCACACTCCCTCTGGCATGGGGACACTTGCTAGGCAAGCACATTGAGGCGCCCGGGGCCATGCCCCATGCCCAAACACGACTGTGTGTAAGCACCCAACCCCTCCCTCACCTTCCCACGCCCCTGACCCCCTCAGAGACTGAGAGGATGTAAATTCTCTGACTCAGAAAAACTATTAATATTATCATTTTCAATGAAAAAACTAGATTGTAGAGAAAGTAATGCCTTGACTAGTGAAACAAAAGTGAAAGTACTTGAAACATAACTATTAAGTTATAATACAGTAAAACGATCATATAGTGTGTCCTGCTTACAGGAAATACTTCATAAATCCTGCATGGAAAGATAGTCAAGAGAGAGCTGATGAACCTCTTCCCATTCTGTTTTTTTTCCTTTTACTAAATTTCTGGTTAAATTTCAAGATTTCTGTTTAAGCCAGCATTTTCTCATTCAACATCTATTGAGTACCCACCATGTGCCAGGCACATACCTGAATACATTAGCTCCAAAACTGAAATGCAAACCACGATATAACTAAAACTTAGCTTTTTATACAGTATAGTGTTTTTACAATAAGAGTTCCATATTCTTCATGAAACTGAACTTTTAAATTTAGCATTTTTTAATGTCCCAAGAATGCTCCATCTTATTTAACCTTCCATCCCTAAATCTCAAACCCTAAGACAGAGGTATTTATATCGCACATTTGTAGATGAAGGAACCAAAGAGCAGAGCCCTTAGGTAGCTGGGGGAGATAGATACTGGGAGCCTAAGCTTTCAACTCAGGCTTGTCTCACTGTAGAGACTGAGTTTTTCCTATAAATCACACCCTCTCCCTTCTTCCTCTCCCTCAATGAATTACTATGCCTCTTATGTCCTCACATCCACAAGTACTCAACAATTCAACTATTCTCAAATATTCTTTTTTTTTTTTTTTGTAAGAAAAAAGGCTATCTTGTTTGTACTTAGTAACTTTTAGAAAGGCTGCACTTCAAATTGTTTGAAATGCCTCCAAGAAATTTTGAATGCAATGTTAGTAAACCACAACCCTTGCCCATAGCATTCCTTATAAATTTTAAACATAAATCCCTCACTGAAATATTCAAAATCAAGCATGGAATTAGGTTATTCAAAAAGACAAGTTTGTGACTTAATGTTATTTACTATCTTATTTGCAAGGATCACGTCTTCCAAAAACTTTAAGTTTTATGTATGTGTTTAAAGAGAGGTCTATAGATCAAGGCAGTGATTTTCTGAATACATCAAATGTCTCAGAGCGTTCCCAGGGATCTGCTGATTAACCCAATAGGATATTAATTATGAACACATCTGCCATTCTTACTTTTTGTTCTTTGTCTTTAAATAGGAGTGGAGTAATTCAGACCTATGTGTATGATTAGGTATAGCTAGCAATGCACCATGAGCTAGATTTAGATACATTTATGAAGCATCAGAAAATGAAAATGAAACAGCTTACTAGAAAACATAACTTGTACTGGAGATTAAATGTTTAAAGTAGGAAAAAATTGTTTTTTAAAATGCTTAACCTTAAATGAAACAGCATATGAGGTGGGTGAATGCGAAAGAATAGATAGCTTCATTGTTTCTTGAGAACAAGAGTATTTATAGTTCCTCGACTTTGTGACTCATCATTGTGCTGTAAAATATTTGGAGTATTACTCATAACTCAGAAAAGACATAGACTAGAATAGATTGATGTTGGGGCAAAGGACAAGGTGAATAAGCTGGATTCTACTTGTGACATTCTCATTTATAAGAAATTGGACAATTTCTATAATTTTTGGCTGCTTTTCTTTCTCTGCAAAAATGAGCATATCATTTAAAACAAGTGATAATCCATGTGCCTCAAGTCGAAAACTACCAAAACAAGAAAAATGGAAATAAGGCATAGAGAATGCAAGAAATGTAGCAAATTGTAATACATCCCCCCTTATATTTATTAAGCGATGTAAGTTTGTGATTATTATGAAGTCGTGCTTTAGGGATCAAAGAAATTACTCCAAGGGCATTTCCATCGAGCATTCCTTCTCTCTATGGCTAAGATAAGCACCAGAAGAAAACAGACATAACAACAAAAATGGAGCAAGTATTGAGACCAAGGTAATATGAATCTTCTAACTCAAAAAACTTATTTTTGCAGATAAGACTAGATCAAGCAATAACTTATTAATAGGGTCCGGCCCGGTGGCATAGTGGTTAAGTTTGCATGTTCTCTTCGGTAGCCTTGGATTCACCAGTCTGGATCCTGGGTGCAGACGTACTCACCACTCATCAAGCCATGCTAAGGTGATGTCCCACATAGAAGAACTAGAAGGACCTACAACTATGTACTGGGGCTTTGGGGAGAAAAAAAAAAAAAAAGAGGAGGATTGGCAACAGATGTTAGCTCGGGGCCAATCTTCCTCAAAAAAAAATATTCTCAAGCATCACATCTAAAAAAAAATAACTTATTAGTAAAAAAACGTTCATCTTAGAGCCTTTTTCTGGTCTTTTTCACTAAGCAATACACTCTAAGATGAAGTTAACCTTCCACAACAATATTAGTTCTTCTTAAAGAAAATGCTGATTAATTATCAGTTGCTCTAAGTCATTTCAAGAACAGAGAGAAAAAAATATGTCAAGATGTTACTAACTTCCCAGGAATACAATTTTTACATTACCTCTTATGAAAACTATAGACGTTTTTGCTCTGTTACTTAACTTTTGCCTATAATCACTGCTGCATTTGGTCAATTATATTTCTAGAATTTTACCATTGATATTTTCATCCTCTGGAAAGATTATACATGGCCAAGTTTTTGGACTTATTTGTTCTAAAGGATAAGCTAATCATTGACATAATGGAGAAGCCACCCTGTTATGGCAAAAAACACTAGGAATAGCTTATTCTGAAATATTGTTAGGTAGCTACTGTGGGCTTAGAATTGGGTTAAGGACATATATCATATACCTGTATCAAAATATATAAAATAAGTATAGCTGGGCTGATTTCCTCCAAGATGGTGAACTATTACTGGATACTGGCTTTATCTCCCAGAATATCGATCTTGGATATTCCAAAGAAATCTGAAGAAGGTGAATAGTTCTGTCAATTTGTCTAAAAACTGTTGAAAAATTCTGGGGTAACTGAAGGTTGGAGGTTCTGGAATATGTCTGTGTGTATTGGGAGGTGGGTTCTCAACTTTGACACTCTTGACATTTTGGGTCAGATACTCCTTTGTTGTGTGAGGCTGCCTTGTGCATGATAGAATCTTCAGCCACATCCCTGGCCTCTATTCACTAAATGCCAGGAACACTAGTGTCACACATTCTTCCAGTCACAAAAATCAAAATTGCATCCAGACATGGACATTCTCTCCTGGAAGGCATTGGGAACCATGGATGTAGATGATTCCAACCCATTGTTTCCTCCAAAACCTATATCAGGACACATGTACAGCCTCTAGTTTACGATACAGCAAACATTCTGAGTTAATAAAATGATTCACTGCAAAGATCAAATTAAGCACATGGCCTTTTAATGCAAGCCTAACAGCCTCAAGGCAGCCACTCTAAAATTGAGAGAGAAAAAGGTGTGGGGGCAAAGACATACAGCAGATTAAAGGACACTGTCTAAAAAAAGAATTTGGGGTGGGGCTTCTGGAACATGAAACTTACCGGAAACAAATAGATTTGAAATCTATTAAGTTTGTAAAACAATCGCATTGCCAAAGAAACCACATGAGTGGTTGAAAAATTGTCTGTTCAAGATTTAAAACAACTCTTTGGCCCCAGCCTTCTAAGAGCAGGAAATGGGCTGAGACAAAGGTGCTCAAGTTAAAGAGCGCACATTCCGCAGCATCCACTACACAGGGGACCACTGAGAAGAATGGACAAAGGAATAGAGTCAATCATGACCTAATTAAGGAAACTCCAACCCACTCCCTGCCCACTGCCCACCCCCTCAATGTAGGGGCCTTCACCTTATCTGGGCAGAGGGATTTCAGATTTACTGTGAACCAAGGATTGTGGACTGTTTCCAATTCTTCCGCTGTCTTAATCAGAGCAGGCCATTGCTGTGTTTGGTGGGGAGGGCAGATATAATTTGTCTTTCAATTTCATAGGACTCTGGAAAAGGGGAAGACACAATTAGACTTAATTCAGAGGCCACCATGAGTCCAGAGTTCCTGGACTTTGAGTTGGATTCAGTGATTGAACAAATTTTAGATGGTCTCCCTGGGGAGGGGTTGAGTTTTTCTAGAGTGGGACGAAAGGAGAAGGGGGTATTTTGTAACTAGAAGGGTGGATTGTGGCAGAAACAGTTATTGATCAAATACCCACATGGTCCTCTACATTTCCCAGCCCCTCTTACAGTTAGCTTAAAACTATACAACTTGTTCTGGCTTCCCAAGGGCTATAAGCAGAAGGGACATGAATCCCTTCAAAGTTGAGGCATTTTTGAGCATGGTGCCTCCTCTAATCCTCTCTTTCTCCCTTTCGTGGCGCCGTTGGAAGCCATATGTTGAAACGGTGGAGGCACAAAGTGGAGTGAACCTGGACCTCTGAGTCACTGCTTGGGAGGAATCTCTGCTGCCCTTCACCAGGCTTTGTTGTGTTAAACCACTGAGATTCAGCGTGTATTTGTTACTGCAGCATGGACGAGCCTATCCTTCCGAATACAGTTCTCTAACCAAGAGTTCCACCATCATCACAACCAGCGACAGAGTTAGAAAATATGCCACTGCCATAGGGCTTAGTTACAAACAGAGCTGACTGCTGGTGAGGATGTTTTTAGGGTTTCCTTTAGAAATCATTAGACAGTATGTTGCAAAGACATGAAAAAGAACAGACCCTGAAGTAAAGATTTCAGGAGACTCCCACACTTGTTCCTCTCTGTGAAAAGTGATACAGCATGTATGTCCCCTCTTGATAACATATTCATTAGCAGCTGAAAATTGCAGTCAATCTTCTATGTAGTATTTTGAATCCATAAGCTCCTCCCACCTCTGACTATGCTGTCACATTTTCTGCAATCAATAAAGAACCTCCTTTTCGCAGCCAGCAGCCCTAATGGCACCACCCCTTCAGTCCTTTAATCAGCACTTTGGTCTCTTCTGATGGGGCTGATATTTGGGGTCTTAGGTTGAGGCTAAACTTTCATACCAAATTAACTTTACACTTCCAAATTTTCCATATCCCTTGTCCCTGCACTACCAGTTCTCATCACCCACAAAATATGTGGTCTAGTTTATGAAAGGAAAAAAGTAGTCAAAAACAAACAAAAACCCTCCAGCAATAATAGAGAAATAGCAAAAGAATGCTTAAGTACAATTTAGTTGCAAATATATTTTCATATATGTGTATGTATGTGTATATTCCTTTTCAGAAATTATTTCATTATTTTCTTGAATTGGTATTTGTTTAGAAAAAAATTGCACAGTAGACTCTTCAGCTCCTTTCAGGATAGCTACCCATGGCCATAAGGTACAAGTCTAGCCATCAGTAACCCTCTGATCTAGTCCTTTTTCTCCATTCTCATTGCCTCCTTTCTCAATCAGCCCTTCGTTTATGGTTTTTCGACTCTCGTAAGAACTGCTGAACTAATCTCCCTGCATATATTCTTCGCACCTCTACCAGGTTAATTTTTTTAAATCAAGATACCAATTATACCATTTTCTTACTTAAAATCTATCAGATTCCACCATTGCTTACTGTACCACATCCTCATTCTGTCACTTAAAATCTTCCTCACTATAAACCTATCCTATTTTTCTAATTTTGCATCTCATTTCTCTCTTACCTTTATCCTACATTTCAGAAAATTGTATTGCTCATCGTTCTTTGTGCTCTTACAAACCAGGGCTTTTGCTAATACCATTCCCTTTGGCCAAAATATTCTCCCACTATTCCCACTGATAGTCTACCCGCCCTTCACGATCCATTTCTCCAGATACATCTTCAGCAAAACCTTTCCTAATCCCACCAACTGGTATTAGAGCCTCTCTTATAGCACTAACCAAATTTTGATGTTTTGGTATGGCACTAGTTAACATCTTTTTTTGTTACATCATCGCATTATCTGTGTTACTATTAATTTATAAGTTATTTGATGGCAAAAGCTAATGCAAAATAAAAATTAAATAGATGGAATGAATAGTTGTATGGAAGGAGGATAATCAGTCTACTATACTAAAGAATCTTTCTGCTTCAACTCTCTCCATTTCTCTCTACACCGCCTTCACCAAAAGTATTTGAAAATTCTCCTCCTTCTAGAAACATGAATTTGGAGGCCTACTGCTCCCACTATTCTTATGCTGATAGCATTAAATAAGACACCATCTTAAGCAAGTTATACTCCTGAGTCCTAGTTATTTGGACCCTGAATGTCAGTGCCGCAGTAATTCCCCACTATTGATTGCTCAGTTCCTCGGGCATTATAACAGTACACTGCATCAATTCAATTCAACCCAATCAGGAGCTCCACAGAAATTGTATCTTCATGAATATTTTATTAAATTGATCTAAGCAAAATTCCAGAGAGACTCAAATTCCCATCTTGGTTTCTGCATATATGCCAACTTTTGTAAACATAGCTACATATCATCCATGTCAAAAGACATATAAAATAAACTCTCAAGATAGATCATTCACTCTGTAGATTTCTCAAGACAAATTCACATGTGCTTTTGCCCACTAGCAGACCAGATTATAGAACGCTGATTTTAAGGAAATAACTATGTGTCTAAGCATGAGTGTGGAAATATCAGCGACCCTCTGTTTAAGTATGCCTTGACCTAGATTCCAAAACTCTCCTGTGAACGGGAACTGTTCCATTTCACCTGTGCAAGTGGCTGTTGGAACCCACAGTTTTGAATATTCTGTACCTTCTCTCTCTCCTGTGATATATCTACCAAATCTTTTTAAAAAATCAATTGAATAAAAAGGAAATATAACATGCCTGTCTGATCTCATAAATATATGATAATGAAATGCTTAATGCACCTATCTGAACACTTAATTCAAGGGAAGCCCAATGAAAGAAAGAGAATGAAAAGTGGTCTACTATCTTCATCTCCTTTTCTTGGGTGACCAACTGTTCTGATTTGCCCTGGACTGAGGGGGATTCCTGGGACAGGGGGCTTTCAGTGCTAACCCAGGAAAGTCTCTCCAAACGAAGACTAGTTCTTTACCCTACACTTCAGGGATTTTAATATGACAGCCTCAGTTCTTTGTAAATTCCAAGATATTGGTATTTATTTAGGATTTCTTTTGCTTTTCATTTCCATAAATTATGGAGGCCAGATCCGATCCGTTCTTAAGAATTCCAGACATTCCTATTCAATCTCAGCAGGTCTGAATCCCTTTTCCCAAAGTGTTTGAGTTTCTGGGTCTCAAGCCATAAGATAGTCAGGGAACTTGTTTGAAGGGATCGACCACTCTCTGGTGGTTCAACTGTATCAGCTGAAAGAGATCCTATGCTTCCCTATCTTGTATTTTCTGTCCCAACTCAATCACAAAATGAGAGAAAAATTGTCATGGGGCAGGAGACTTTTCAATCCTCGATAGATTCTTCTCTTAGCTGAACCATTCCATTTATACATCTTGGCAGTAGTTATTAGCAGTGAGAAACCTAAAGAGACAACAAAAGAAAAATATATGTCTTTTTTAGGAGCTTCTGAAGTGTTGAAAAGTATTTCTATTTAAAAGCTCTTGACAATGATTGGCAGGATCTGCGAAAACCTCAGAAGATGAGCTCCACCCTCTGAGAAGTATTATCAGGAGAACAGTAATTGGTGAACACTGAATCCATTCTTACCACAATTGAGGGATCGCAAACTAATTGCTACTTGGTGGTCCCTCTCAAATGCCACAAGAAGAAGGTGAACAGAGCACAGATCAACATTGAACACCCTGCAAGGACTACTGAAACTCAAAGGAGAGAAGCTCTAATATTCTGACCTAAATCGACACAATAAAAACAAGAGGAAACTTGTATTGATTGACTGAGTGAGTGATTACTAACAGGCTCATTAGGCCAGTGTCTTTCCAAGAATCTGACATTTAAAATCAAAAATAGGACAGGCCTAATTTTAAATTTTGCAATTAGGGGACTTAATTTAAATGTGAGGGAGAACAGAGGTGTATATATCAACCCAATTTAGTGCAGACAGAAAAATAGACAGAAATGAAAATTACAGAGTCAATTCGGAACAGACATAATGAAGCCCATTTACATTTGATGTAATAGATGTTTACAATATTAATGACCCAATGGCAAAATTTGAGGCTACTGACAGTTGGAGTATCTAAATACCAACTTTTGAACCTTCTTTGTTTTTCAGAAGCATCTACCAAATTATAAATATAAGTAACCATGAAGGAGTTAAACCAAAATTTTACCAATCAAGTAATTGATCTTAAGGCCCTAAACAAATTTGGTTATGATTTAATCAATAGTGCCACTGTAATGGGTTGCTCTGATTCCCCTAATGAATTGTCTTGAAGGTTAACTGTAAGTGCAAAAAGGTGATGGTCATCATCATTAGTGCAGGGAGAGGGGAGCAAAAAATGGGCCTTTGACATTTATCATCAAAAGCAGAATACAAATGCTTGAATCATTTCCCTTTATCCATCTTGATGTAGTAATCAAGAAAGATGCCTAGGTTGTTAGTTTCTCAACTGGGCAATAGTACATTTAATCCAAATTAAAAAAGAAATTACTTGGAAAAGAAAGAGACTCCAAGAAGAGGAATAGCAGACATATGCTCAAACTGTGAGATTTCAAATGATATGTCATAAGGTATAATATCTAACCACACATATAGAAGGGAACAATTTCTTTGTGGAAAAGAAAAACTAAAGATATTTAAGCACCAGATTAGTGCCTAGAGATACTAGAAATGTTTTACAGAGTCATGTAAAGAAATTAAGTGAAACTCAACTTTGAGTCAGATTTTTCTGTTCAAATAAGAATACACCAGGAAAGAGTGATATCTGTTAGATCCTGCCACCTTGTTAACAGGGGGTCGCAAGTCCTAGTAATTACCTGATTTTGAAAAATATTCAAGAACAGATTGGGAATCTTGGACACAGCATCTAAGTGAGAACAATAAAAACCATCTTCAGCTGCCATTACATAACTTCTTTCTTCATTATCACACAGCAGATGATATTTGTTTTTCTGTTTCGTTTTTTGCTTTCTAACCTGAGCCACAGGCCAGATTCTCCTCCTCTGTAACTCTGCAGGGATTCTTTGGTTTGTACCTTTTGTGTAATTCTGCTTGGCTTTCTAAATATGGCTCATTCTTCTGGGTTTCAATGTATTTCTCGACTTTCACCTGCAGACCTTCACTAAGGTCTTTTCACCCTTGTATTTCTCTTCAATGTATTTCTTGACTTTCACCTAAGACCTTCACCTTGAGTGCCTCAGAATAAGAGGTAGTTTTACCAGCAGGAGAAATTTAGGGACATTATAGGTTTGGAGCTACAATAATGAAGTTTCTATTTCATAAATTGGAGAGGAGGAGGGAGAATCTTCTTTGAAGAATGAACTTTATCATTTTACAATTCAAATTGTAATGTATTGCTACAGTATAGCTCCCTAGATTAAAGTAATATAGTTACAGGACTTGATTGACATCATTTCAAAATGTTTTAACAAAGATGAATAACCAGATTCTAACCTTTGTAGTCTGAAATTTCTCCCTAAGCTGGATCTCTGTATTCGCCAAATTACAATAACCTAGGCCTCTTGTCTAAGAAACCTAATTCCTGAAATGAAGTCAAAATCACCTCAAATTTCAATCTTTGTTTTAAAAATGTGCTTTTTATGTTCCAAGTATTTTACATGTCTGCGTGAGGTGGTCATGCACTCTGGAAGTGCCAGACAACCTTGACATAACCTTCAAGAGACAATCACATACTCTGTGAATATTTCCGACCATTACTTTTTTCAACTCCCTTTGATGATTCATGCGAAGGGAAGAGAACTGGAAGGGATATTTTCCCTCAGAGCCATAAAAATAGCCAAAATGTATTTTTCTTTTAGCCATACATTTCAATACGCATAAACTCTCTGGCTGATATTTCTTACCATTTGGTCCAACTATACTTCCTGAAGACACTGTATGAAAAGAACTAGTCTAATTTAAGAAGGAATCTGTCCCTGGTAAAACAATACACACAAAAAGGAAAAAAGAAATTATCCAAGTTAGCCAACTTCCTTAAAGCCTTGATCTTAGAATCTGGTTTTTAAATAGAAAACTTAAACAAAAGTTACTATCCAAGTCATTTTGCTTAGCACGTTGAGGATCATTTTATGGAAAATACACACAATAAGTTTAAATTAATCTTAAAGTCAGCGAGACTTACACAGTCTAAGTAGACCCCTTCTACATGCTCCTACTCCACCTTGCATAGCCTCAGGTATATATCGTTTTCCTTTGTCATCAAAATTTTCCTTTATTAATAATCTCTATTCCAGTGATAAGTTTATTTTCAGAGAGATTTACTATAACTTTTCCAGAGATTTATTAAGATGTATATGGCCTCCCCAAAGTGTGAAAAGGCAAGATATTCTGAAAACAACTTAATTCATAGCATATGCATTTCTTGTACGTGGGTAGGAAGCTATATTTGAATAACAAAGGTCTGCTATTCACTTTGACTGTGATTTAAATCACCTCTTTTGGAAGAAATTTGAATTTTAAAAAATGACTGAGTGTTGATGACTTTCCTTTTTAATTTAAAAATTCACATACACACAAAGGAAATAAAGTACATATTTACAGACTCACTATTGTGTTCAGATGGCAGTAACTATCGGGACAAACACTCTCAGCCATGGAATCTGCTCAACTGAGAATGGTCTCGTGGCCAGAACTAAGAAGCTACATCATAAAATATGCTGCATATATCATAAATTATTAACACTTTTGAGTCTGATTCAATGGGGCTATTATTTTACTGGAAATGGGGATAAAAATTGAGGAGAAAAGCATAACAAAAGTGCATAAGGGGGTAAGTGTTATTTATTTTCAATATTTGTAATGGTATTATTATTTGCATTTAATGTTGTTACTTAATGGTAAATGTTGTTTATTTTCAATATTTTTAATGGTATTTGGTAGGTATTTGTTATATACGGGAACACGCAGCCCTGAATTCTAAGAACCACGCAGTGGTTCTTAAATTGTGGTTCCTAGATCAGCAATTGCAACATCTCCTGGGAACCTGTTGGAAATGTAAATTCTCAGGCCCCACCCCAGATCTATTGAATCAGAAACTGTGGGAGCAGGCCCAGCAAACTGTTTTAACTGGCCCTGCAGGTGATTATGATGCACACTCAAGATCTGAGAAACACTGTTCTAGGTAATCATTTTTAGGATGTAGTGAATTCAAATATAGACAGATTCACAAAATAACTTTGCATATGCAATAATAAAAATAATACCTAAATTTATACAGTGTTTTGCAAATTACAAAGCACTTTCAAATGCATTAATCTCATTTGCTGTCTCAATATTATTGTGAGACAAACTGGGGAGGCAGTTGCATTTTTATTTTACAAGATTAAATTGAGTTGGAGAGAGTATAAGTAAATTCCCCAAACTCACAAAGCTAGTTAACAGGAGAATTAGATTAGAACCCAGATCTTCAGGCAGTAAAACAAGTATGCTGTTACTAAGTAAAGAAAGAGTTGATCAGAATTAGTAGAGATTCTTTGTTTAACAACACCCATTGGCATCAAACAATGTTGTAAACTCTTTAAAATTTTTTAATTAAGTAGCATCCAAAAATGCTAACAATCTTAAAAAGAGTTTACACTATACACATCCATTTTAAGTAGATATTCAAATTAAGCTCTCTCTCTAACCAAAGTCAAATGAAATAAATTCTCAAACTACCAGAGTCCAAGTTAATAAGTTTTTGCCAATAAATAGAACAATCATTCATTTTTGCTCCTGTTGCAGAAAAACAGTTAAGAGTCCCAGATGGCCTCAGAGAATTCTATTTTCATAAAAGCATAAAGAACAAAAAGGCTTAAGTTTATGGGAAAGCTTAAATTTGTGGGAATTCAGTCAATCATTTTTGAATATTAATTCTCCAATTGACGGTATAGGAAATAAGAAATCTTCTACCTGGAATTTTTATTTCCTACCTGGAAGATAGAACCTAGATATTCTTCACACAGTGCTCTTCTAGAGTGAGAGGGAAGACATAACTTGGACCTGTTTCTTACCGTTAGCTGAGTGTATCTCTTCCAAAACTTTAATAATCAGTCACTTATTCTGAAATGGTTTTTATCATGACCCAATCTCTTTTATGGACTCTTCATAATTTTGAAAGAGGAATTTAAAGATGTTAACAAAGTCGACATGTTTTTGATTCAGATTGACACTACTCAAGACATAGGCATAAATGGTGTTTGTTCAGAAAAACTAATATATCACAGAATCTGTGAGAATGTCTGATATCTATAGAAAGATTAAAGCAAAATGCTGGGGAAAACATGTTTCAGATTGTTGCAGATGTTCTCAGATCCAATAGCATCTCTAGAAAAAAATATGTGTGAGATGTTTCTTTCAATGACACAGGAGGACAATTTAAAAATTCAGCCCGGGATTTCTCACACTGGGATCTGAGAAAGTATTCTGGAGAATTAGAAGGTTGTCGACCTATGAAAATCAAAAACCGATTCAAGAGGCAAAGCATTTATTTGGGACCAAAGAATTGCAGCCTAGAGAGCACAGATTCAGGTAAAAACCCCAATAGTGTCCCAGTTACAGGAGAGAGGCTCAGGGCTTTTACGGGCAAAAAGGAAACAGATGGGGTAAGTTGTATTAAAGAAGAGTTCATTGGTGCTAGATGAGGTAAGGCTAGATTTGTACTTCAAAAATTGGTTTGAGATTTGGTCATCAGGCAAAAGGATAGATTTGTACTTCGTTGACTGGTTAGTGACTTGGTCATAGGCAAAGTCCAATTTCATCAGTCCTTACACAAAGGGTATTCTCATTCTTACTGACTTCTTGGGATGTTGGGGTTTGGTCTAGTTTGGAAGATAAGAAGACGTGTAAGGCAATTCCTCTGAAATGGCTGCTTCAGCTCTATTTTAATATGGCTCCACTCATGTCATCTTTCACATTTTCCCTTTTGATCGAGATCTTTCTCCGAAAGCCTCACTGATCAAACATTGGAAAGCACTGTCAGAAAGTGCTGACTCACTGTCGGAAAGCATTGGTTGCTCAACTAGCAAAGCCTCATTGGTCCTTCATCACCAGGAAGGCTTATTCCAGGTATGTCATATCCCGTGGAGGAGGGAAAGCTGTTTCCTTAGGAGTCTTTAGGCAACATTTGAGCAAGAAGAGCCCCAGAGCAGAGGAAGGTTCTACTGTCAAGTTCCTTCAAGGATAAACATCTTCTGTAGTTCCTTGAAGTTTCTTATGAGAAGTTTCATAAGCCTTGGTAATAATTTCAAAGTGCTGAGCGACCATTTAACCATTTGGCTTTGGCTTGAATTCTGTCTAGTTCTGTCTCTACCTTGCCAGAGGAGTTTACCCAAGTACAACAAGAGGCATTTACAACAGGTACTAATGTTACCTCATATCTCTGGAGGTTCAGTTGGTTAGGCAAGAAGCTGAATGGTTAAATGTAGTACCCACTGACATCCTGTGGTTCTTTGATCTCTTTAGCTGGCTGCCCTTAGGCATTCCCTCCTGGTTCAAGTGTAGTCTCCAATTTGGACTTAGCATTTTGTTTGTTTATTATAGGATTTCTCATTGTTGTAAAACTTTGTCTCCTCTGCATAGCTTGATGTTATAAAAACATCACTCGGATAATAGTCTCTCAGAGCTTTGAAGTGATTACTAAGTCTTATGAAACTTCACATAAGACACTTCAAGGAACTGCAGAAGATGACCTTTAAAAGAACTTGACGGTAGAGCCCTCCTCTGCTCTGGCACTCTTGTTCTCATTAATTTGTTATTGAAAACTTTTGTCAGGGTTTGTTAAGTCGAAAAGCAGGTCTTCTCTAACCTATCAAAATATAGATAGCTGCCAGATTTCTCAGTGTCTGAGAAAAGAGCTACAACTATGGAAAGGAAGAAACTCTGAGGTTGAATTTCAACTGGAGGTATCAAGATAGATAGATAGATAGATAGATAGATAGATAGATAGATAGATAGATAGATAGACAGATAGATAACGAAAAAGATATAGCTGTGTGTACATACATATATATGTGTGCGTGTGGTGTGTGTCTCTTCTGAAACAATCTAGAACAATACTCTAGTAGCAATGACCACACCTAGCAACTATATCTGGGTTTCTAATCTTCATTCTATACTAACAGGAAACAGAGCTTCTTGGAAAATTGGCTGATGCCAGAGTTGGGGCTGGGAAAAAACAAAATGTTCTTGGAATATCTTCGAGTTCAGAAAGAAGGAATTGCCCTACCCCTAAAAAAAGTGAGGACATGTCAAAATACAAAAAAAACAGTTTGAATGGGTTCCTATTGGCCAAACAGGGACAAATTATGCATCAAAATAAATAACAATAGTAACGGCTATCATTGAATTAAAGCAGCATTGAATTAAATGAAATTAAGAAACCATAAGGCCATTCTAATATGAATAAGGAAATAATTTAAAAAAGGGAAAAGGGAAAGCTCATTCTTACAGAAAAATGCCAGCTAATGAGTGTAGAAAAAAACTATGGATTTAGAAATTCACTATGTGGAAATAATCATTGTAATATTTGATTCAGGCACAAATCATCAATGGATACTAAAACTAGAGGGTGAATATTTGATGAGACAGGATATTTACAAAGTCTCAAAGTATCTCTCCACAAGATATTTATTAATTATGAAGGGGGAAATAGTACCTTTATGGGAGAAACCTGGCAGACACCACCTTAACCAAATGATCAAAGTTAATTCACCAGTAATGGCACAAATGAACAGCATATGCCTCCTGAGAAGGACACAGCATTAATTCTGCGGTATTTTTGCTAAAAATGCATAACCTGAATGTAATCATGAAGAAATATCAGACAAACCAAAATTGAGAGACATGCTACAAAATGACTAGTCTGTGCTCTTCAAAAATGTCAAGGTCGTGAAAGACAAAAAAAGTCTGGAAACTGTTCCAGAATAAGAGAGACTAAAGAGATACGGCAACTAAATGCAACATGCGATCCCAGACCAGAAAATAAAAGATTATTTTGTTATAAATGACATTACCAGAAAAAGTACCAATATTTAAATAAGTTCTTCACTATTACTTATTTTATATTTTTATTAAAATAATATTGTATTGTATAGTAGGGGAGGAAATAGTTTTCCTCAACCTTCATAGGGTCCCTGGCTGAGTCTGAAAATTAAACTGACAGACAGATTAACAGGAGAAAAACTTACAAATTTTATTGAATTTTTACTTGTACATGGGTGCCTTCGTAAGAGCATGAGATTCAAAGAAGTGACCAGAGCAGAAGCTCTTATACCTTTTAGACAAAGAAACAATAAATTTGTGAAGAATTGACAAGACAAAGGGTTTTGGGCTGGGGGGGTGGTAAATGGTGAAGTAGCAGCTAGGAAGATAAGGGGTTAGTTTAACAAGATTTAATTCCCTGTCTCTGGTGATAAGAATATCTTCCCTCCTCCTGGTACAGGGAGGGTACCTTTTTCGTGGGAGATTTATCTCCTTTTAGGGAAGAAAGGGGAAGGGGAAGGTCAGAGTGACCTTCCCGCTTCTGCCATTTTCTCGAACTCCTTCAGTTTAAGACACTCAATGTGCCAAGGTGCCATGTTTTATGGTAGTGTATCCTGAAGCTCATGAGTATCGATGCCAATTTCCTCTTTTATATAACTACACTCTGGTTGTATAAGAGAATATTCTTGGTTTTTTTAGACATACATAGGGAAGCCTTTAGATGTAAAGGGGCAACATATCTGCTCTTACCCTCAAACAGCTTAAGAAAGAAGAGGTGGGAGGATTACCACTCAAGGAAGCTAGACAAAGGTTACTCTTACTATTGTTTTCAACATTTCTGCAATTCTTAAATTATTTTAAAATAGAAAGTTAAAACAAAATATATTCCTCCAGTTGGTGGAAATGTAGAAGATGGCACAGAAAATTCAGCAGGGAAGTTAAAGAATCGTCTCGGGAGATAATGCTGTTATTGTCAGTTTCCATAGGGCAACAAGAACAAAGGTGCCTTAATACTTTCCATCAAGGAGAATGATCTTCTATTGGGAAATGCAAAATAGGTATTGAATGAGAAAATGAAAAAGGCAAAAGCATAGTAGGAAAGCACCTTGCCATTTAAAATGTATTTAAATCTAAACCTAACTGAAAGGCATCTCTAAAGTGATCTGGGAAAAGCAACTTCATCAACACTTGCGGATGTGAAAGTCAATCCATCCTTGGTGAATTCAGAGAGACCACAGTGTCAGGGAGAAGTACCCAGGGGCTACTCAGGAGACACGGAGATGTTTTGTTCATCTTCAAAAATGTAGATCTTAGAAGAGAAAGTTAAGTTTGACATTATACAGCCAAAATTCTGCAACTGATTTTCAAATATTTGGGTCATGAGAACTTAAGAAAAAGAGACAATCTTTGCAAGGATCACTAACATCAAACCAAAACGAACCAGCCTTGTTTCTTTTTCTGAGAAGCTCAGTAGATGTGCAGGTCAGGATATATTTTGCTACTAAGAAGCCTTTGGCAATATTTTACAACAAATCATCATGAATAAAATAGAAGGGTAGGGGTTGACCCCACATTTCAATACAGTTGATAGGAGGTAGGTTTAAAATCATTTAGATTCTTACTTCAAGATGTTTTCAGACTGGAGAGAATGATCTCATACTGTAAAGGATTCCATCCTGCTCAGAAAGCATGAGCTTGAAAGGCAAATTTGCCAAATTTATTGGGCATGGCTTTCAACTGTAACTACAGAAGAAGAAATGAAGAATATTTCCACAAGTTTATTATTGGTTGAAGATAACGAGGCTGTTGGTTCAGTAAATTTTGTTTGATTATAAAATATAGAAAATTTGGAAAGTACTGAAAAGATAAAAATAAAATGCATTGCAATGACCAACACAGAGATTGATAGCCAGTATTTTGATGGTTTTTCTTCTTAATTATGTGTATATGGTGGGTAGGTGTATTTTTAAGTGGAAACATACTGCATATTCATTCATTACTTCATTTAGCAAATGTGCACTGCGTGCCTGCCGGTGCCTGGCACGATTCTAGGCACTGGGGACAGTCAGCTATAAATAAAATAGACAACTACTCCTGAACTCATGAAAGTTACAGTCTAGATATAATTGGATACTTTATTTTCTTCACTTGAAATTACAATGAAAGCATCCTTTATGTCATTAAATATTTTTTAAATGTAGTAAATAATCATGTAATGTTTCATTAGTGGTATTATGATGCATTTAACCATTTACCTAGTGTTGGATGTCTAACTAATTTCAAATTTTGTTGTCATAAATAATGCTGAACAATTTTGTGCATAAATCATTAATCCCATTTCTCATTTATTTCTTTATAATATAATCCAGGAAATGTTTTTAATGTTCAACTCTTCCTCTATATTTACCAATTGGCTTCTGCAAAGATTGTAACTATTTATACCCAAACAAGTAATAAATGAATGCTTGTATCTTCCTTACCATGAGTATCGAATTAAAATTTGAAAACAAACCAACTAACATTTGACAATTTGATGGGTTAAATAATATATTTTATTGAGGTTTTAATTTACATTTTTATTACAAGTGAGAGCTGAATTTTTATATATTTATTAGACATCCTCACTCACTTTTTTGTGAATTGTCTGACATATCTTTTTTCTATTGGTAAGCAGAATGTTCATCTTGTTTACATTGTTTGCAAGCACTCTTTATATAGCTAGGAAGAATAATTATTTGACAAGATAAACTTTAATATGGAAAAATATAAAAAGGAAAGTTGAGTTAATCTCTGTCTCTCACACGCATACACGCACACACTCACACACATACACATCCAAGTACGAGATGGAGAATTCCTGACCTAAGTGCGCTTCACCTCAATTTCAAAATCTAAAGTTTAAAGATAATATGAGTAAATAATGACCAACACTGAAATATGTGAAGAACAAAAGTAATATTACGAAAAAGCATTTATTCAAATGGGGGAGGTAACAGGTTTACTGATTTTTAAATGTAAAAAAAATCCTCTTCAGGGGCTGGCCCAGTGGCACAGTGGTTGGGTTCACACACTCTGCTTCAGCGGCCCGGGGTTTGCGGGTTCGGATCCTGGGCACAGACCTACACACTGCTCGCCAAGCTATGCTGTGGCAGTGTCCCACATATAAGGTGGAGGAAGATGGGCACAGATGTTAGTTCAGTGACAGTCTTCCTCAAACAAAAAGAGGAGGATTGGCAACAGATGTTAGCTCAAGGCCAATCATCCTTACCAGGAAAAAAAAAAAATCCCCTTCATATTTGAGTGCACATTTTAAGAAGGGTATACAGAGGCTTTTTGGGAAGAGAGTGACCAGGAACAGAATAGAGTTTAAAATTACATGGTATCAGCAAAAGTAGAAATGAGAGTATTTATATTTACGAATGTAGTTTTTTCTCTTTCCAGCTATAAAAATGAGACAGAGAGTACAAGAATAGCCTCATCTTGTGGGGCTCTAGGGCCCTGAGCTGGTATAGCCTCTACGCAGGGCAGAATCTTAAAAAATAGTTAAATAATTACAGAGCGAATGTATAAATGAGTGAGTGAATGAATGAACGAATCACCACTGAGCACAATTGATGGGCTAAAGCGAATAGAAGTTTCAATAGATATGTTTTTAGTCAATACAAGGATTACCTTTCTAATCGTTAGGTTTTCCCAACAAAGAAGGGGCTGCCTCAAGCAACAGTGAGCACTCCAGGATTTTCAAGCATAGAGGAGAGGAAATTGGGGTGACAGAGAGACGAGGTAGCATCCAGCCAAATATTCGCTGAGGCTACTCTTACTTTTCTGATTCTTAAACACTGTGAAAGAAGGCAAATATATATCACTTAGGAATCTAAAACGGAATGAATGGAATTAAATGGAAGTTGAGAAATAATTAGACAAAAATTCTGATTTCAAGCCTGAGGTGAAGGCAATAGGTTGAGGAAGAGATTATTGTGGAAAGCAGAGTATTTGAAAACACACTTCAAATGGGAAACCTGAGTGTCAGGAGCTCAGATTTTAAATGTCTTTTAAAGTAATTTAGATCAGTTTATACCCCTTTTTGCATCTTAGAATGGAATCATAAATTTAAATGTGATATTTGGCCAAAATGTCGAATGAATAGAAAGCATGAGTGAAGTACATTTCATTCATATTCAATTTTGGGGGGCTTGTGTGTAATAAAGAACACTCAATAAATATGGCAGTGTTTCATTATGAGTAGCACTCATCATTTAAACATAGCTGGATTGATAGAATAAGTTATTCTAGAGAATGGGTATAACTGAGTTAAGAATCTTCCTCTAAACTTTTATACCTAATACATTAACTGCAATCACGTTTCTAGCCAAATTAATCACACAGATATATAAACTATTTAAGACGTTTGAGTGGGAGAGCCAGAGCCACTCTTTTTAGGCTCAGTCTGCCAAAAACCATTGGAGGCGTCTCTATTTCTAATATTAGATACTACAATTGGACCTCCGCCTCCTGTCTCCAGATAACTACTCAGTAGGGCCGACTTTCTCTCGGCTTATGTGAAGATAGAGGAGAACAAGATTTGTGACATTCTGGGATTTTGCCAGAATTCAGTGGGTGGTAGGACCAAGGCTGAAGGCCAAGTGACAAACCCACCAGATAGCTCACACAACATACCCTCATGCTTTTGTTGATTCAAGTGTCATATTATATTTTTCTGAGCGTGGGGGTAGGGAGGAAATAATCGACTTTTTGAAAGTGTCTCTCCAAGAAAAATAGTTCCAAGTTGATGCTGGTATACTGTGAGGGGGGAAAAAACAACTAAAATAAAAAGCTTAGCTGTAGTTCATTAACTTTAATTGGTTTTTGTTGCCTCTCCTCAGGTTTCCTGGATCTTTCAGCTCTCTCCTCCCCCAACTCTCTGCTTCCCCTTCTTCTACCTCTCGCCTCCTCCCCCTCCAATCTGGCTTTCCCTCCTTTCTGGCAGCATTTTTAGCTTTAATTTGATAGTAAAAAACTGAATCCAAAGTTACAAAATTCTTCAGATTCAACTTCTTTGAAAGAAAAAGAAGTTTTGGGGGAAAAAATGGATATCTCAGCTTATAACCAGCACTCCTCCAAAGGCGCATGTCCCTGCACGTGGCAGGTGCTCTCCGAAGGTGAAATGGGTAATATGAATACAGGAAATCATTCGTCTGTTTAAGAATGTCATTTGGAGGACTGACTTAGTGCAGGCACTGTTCTGGGCCCTGGAGACAAGCAGAGAACAAAACCGAGTCCCCATCCTCATGGAACTTACTGTTTACTGGAAAGACAGACAAAAACGGATGAACAAACTAATATATTAAAACTTGTTAGTGTTTTTCACTATGAAAAAACATATAGCATGGAGAAGGAATTAGAGTGTTGGGTGCTGCTTTGGGGAGTTTGGTCAACAAAGGCTTCTCTGAGGAAGTGACTCTTGAGTAGACACCCAAAGAAAGTGAGAGTTCAAACCATGTGAGCTTTGGGGGGATTGTTCCCAGATGAGGGAACATGTAGCAGTAAGAAGGGCCATATATCTGGAGTGCAGTAAGCAAGAAGCACATGGGGGAAAGGAGGTCAGAAGTAAAGGAAAGGAAAAAAATTAATTGAACACTTTTACATTCATCTCATACCATTGGAGAGTTATCTATACTCATGAGCATTCTATAATAGTCACCAAATCTACCAGGTTCTAACCCATGGCTGTATTGAAATTTCCCAAGCCTTTAATTCTGAAATGCAATGCTTTTTTAGATCCCTGCTCCAAAGTCTCAACTCCCATCATCACAAAACTAAAGCTAATTTATTGTACAGCCCTAATTTAAACATGAGGGGCTAATTCTAATTGAGGGTAAGACATGACTGAAACCTCCACCTAGTTCAGATTTTTAATTCCTATGTACTGATAATTGGCCCACCCAAATTTAATTTAGCTAAGAGAATTTACATGAGCCATATATCTCCTCCACCTTTTATTTCTGCTGTATCCCATATAGTTAGAGTCAAGTTGATTCAAACATAGCCCAGGACTATGTTTGTATTATATATGTTTGTAATATATATGTGTTTATGTATTATATACTGTACATATATGTACATAAAATATTACATGCTATATATATGTGATATATATGTGATCTACATCAATAGAAATGTGTGTATGTCCCATACCCCCACCCCATGGAAAATAAGACTGGTTGCATTTTATCAGCCGTGTTTGATATTTAAAATGTGACTTCAGAAAATATAAGTACCTGCCTGTTCTAGATCCACTCAAAACTCCCCACATATGTAGATTCTTTTTAAAACCAAAGCAAAACCAGAAAGGAATGCTAACTTGCTTTTAGGTCCACTGGATGATTTCCATTACCCTTGACTTATTTTAAGCTCAAGGCACTCACAAGTGCTAATTTTCCTCACTAATGTAGTCCAAGTTGATCTACCCAGGCAGAATTGCACCTAAACCCCAGACTTAATTCAATGCTTCCAACTGGAAGCGGGAGCAAATTTTGGAAGAGAAAAAAGTTTCGGGGAAACATAATACTGCAATAATGACTAGGCAAAGAATATTGTGATGGAACTAGGAGAAGTGAGTTCTAGTCCTGGTATGTGATGATTGGAAAGTTATTTTGTTTCTCTGAGTCTCAGTGTCCTCGTCTGTACAAAGAAAGATGTTGAATTGACGATTTCTAAAAACTAGTGAAGATTTTAAATTCTATCATTAAACTTTAAATAGATTCAAAGATTTGAAATAGATTCTCAGATAATTAATACATATCTGTGACTTATTATCTTTTGGTGGCACTATATCAAACAGAATACTGGTCAAGACTGACAATTGTTCCATATGTAAAATAGATTTAATGTAAAAAAAATGGAAAAGACAAAGCAAAACAGGGAGAGATTTAAGAGGGCTAGGCAAAAGAAGTAAAAATAAAATTCATATCACAATATAATTCTATAGGTACTCAAATTACCCATTGGATGCTGAGAGTAGAACAAGAAAAGAGGAAGTGCATATAGTTCAACACTTGGGAAATGGAGGAGTCATTTATAATAATAAAAGTAATGTGAAGTGAGATATTTCTCAGGAAATTACTAATTCCATGGACTCATGCTCTGTTATGGACTAAATGATTGTGTCCCCCTCAAATTAATGTGTTGAGGCCCTAATCTCTACTGTGATGATATTAGAAGATGGGGCATTTGGGAGGTAATTAGGTTTAGATGAAGACATGAGCCTCCATAATGGGATTAGTGCCCTTATGAGAAGAGAAAGAGACATCAGAGCTTCCTCTGTCTGCCATGTGAGGATACAAAAAGAAGGCAGCTGTCTGCGTGCTAGGAAGAAGGCTTTCACCAAGAACCAAACCTGCCCACCTTGGTCTTGGACATCTCAGCCTCAAGAACTCTGAACAATAAAGGATAAATGTCTGTTGTTTAAGCCACTCAGTCTATATTTTGTTACAGCAGCCCAAGCCAACTAAGACACACTCATTGCCACGTTGTTCAATGAGCCATTGGATCAGAAAGGTCATCTGTTAAATGAATTTAAACCCAGAGGCCGTTTTTTTCCCAGAGAAAGAGAGTGAGAGTGAGATTGAGACACTCTTTACAAATTCCATATTGAACAAGATATGGGAGAAGGGAGCAAGAAGTTGAGAAGAGACTTCAAGAGGATGACACTACAAGGGCCCCTCCATTTTGTGCTCTTTCCCTTCAACATGTTCCCTCCTGGACACAAGAGAGAAACATCAAAAGACTTTGCATCCTTCCAGTGAAGACGAGATAGAAATTAGGTGCAGACATTGGGTTTAACACAGGATAAGTGTCCTAATCCAAGAGGCTAAGGCTGAGGCTTTCCCTATCTAGAAAGTACCTCGCCCCCACTGACAAATGGCATATATTTGCCAGAATAAATGTTTAATCTATAACCATATTTGTAATAGAAATGGTCACTTAGGTCAAGGCTTTTGAAAAATTGAATGATTAGGCAGATGTTTCTCAAATAATCCTCCAACTACACTTTCTGTGAATCCATGTCCCCTAGAATTTTTCTCCTTCTTAATCTGTCTGATTTATTTTTTTTGAGAAACAGGATTAATTATGTTAAAAAAAAGAGGGAAATCCTGCCATTTGCAACTACATGGATGAAACTGGAGGACATTATGCTAAATGAAATAAGCCAAAGAGAAAAATACTACATGGTATCGCTTATATGTGGAATTAAAAAAAAAAATAGTAGAACTCAGAAACAGGGAGTAGAATGGTGGTTGCCAGGGGCTGGGGGGGTGCAGGAAATAGGAAGCTGGTAAAAGCATACCATTTTCAGTTATAAGGTGAATAGGGTCTGAGGATCTAACGTGTAACGTGGTGATGACAATTGATAATATTATATTGTATAATCGAAATATGCTAATAGAGTAGAACTTACATGTTCTCACCAAAAAACAGAAAAAAAAAGGTAAATATGTGAGGTGATGGATATGTTAATTAACTCAATGATGGGAATCTTTTCACAATATATACATATATCAAATCATCACGCTGCATACTTTAAATATATTACAATTTTATTTGTCAATTATACCTCAATAAAACTAAAAGAAAAGAAAAAAATTGACTTTATGATAACTTTGGGAAATTATGAATGGAATAGTTCTCTGACAATGCAGGATCAACACATGATTTTAAGAGTGAGAGAATAAAAAATGCAATTAATTAGCTTTTAAAAAGATCCTATGGCCCCAAATGCTGTGCTGCAGTAAACCTACAGTAGCATATCCTGAATAAAGGCCACGATGCCTTAGGATGCATATTCAGCCATCTCTGTGAAAGGACAAAAAGAGGAAAGAGGTTAAGAGCCGTTCAACATCTACTGCAGGACAGACACCACTTCAGTTGTTTCACACACAGTGTCTTACTTAATCCTCAGGACAACACTATGAAGTGTGTATTATTCATCTCATTTCATAGAGGACAGCACTGAGATTCAGTGGATTTCAGTAACTTGCCTAAGGCCATAAAATTAGTAAGTGGTAGGAGCAAAATTTGAACCCAGGTCTAAAGGGCCATTCTCTTTTGACCAGAGCTCGTCAAAAGCATGAATTGGAATGAATTTACTCTGGACACTGTCAACCATAAAGATTTGAGGTTTTTAGTGCCTTTAGGACAAGAATTGAGCCCACATTGATGGGATAGCATTGTGGCAAACAACAATTACTTGTGTACTATATACAGAAGACCAAGCTAGACACTGTGAAGGGCTAAGAAAGAAACACATACATACATAGATATATACATACATATACACATATGAGTGTGTGCATGAATCCATTTCTCAATTATTTGACTAAATTAGCACCTATTACTATGAGCCACCTTTATGCCTAAGCATTCTATTTTTATAAGAAAGGGGCAAATTATGATAAAACCAAATGCTCTCAGCACCTAATTTCCAAGGTATGTTCTGGTGTCAATAATCAGTCAACTCAACCTCTCATCCCTGCTACATGTATAGCTTCACTACCAGATAAGGATACTTTCATATTTTCTGTGGTAATCTTGGGTACCACGATGTCTTTAATCATCAAAAAGTCTGAATCATGTTGACTCTAAACTTACAAGAGTAGGAAAGCTTATTCATAAACGCATTTGAGGAAAAGGGTTATAACAAAATGCAAAATAGATTTCTATTTCTCACTTCAATCTCATTTCAAGAAAACATGCCTCTATTTCTTTTCTAGCCTTTAGATGTCTAGTAAGAAAGAAGTACTTTCTCTCAAATTTACTGACAAAATCCCCTAAAAGACTTTACTACTGGTGTCATCTCACAGAGTTGCACATTGTGAGATGAAGGTGTAAGATTACATTTTCAATTGCTTTGATCCCTGTGTGTGGCTATTGATATTAATAATAATTTGCTGTTAACATAATGTCTTTTCTAAAGGAAATATATTTTGCAACTTCATATTCCTAAGACTCATTAATTACGTATGAATGTAACTTTTAAAGATGACAGGATGTCATCCAGTGTACATGACACACCTTCTCCTTGGGCAGAATAGTACGCCATTTATAACTTGGGATAAAAAGACGTCGCAAGTACATTCACTTACTCCTTGAGCTAGTCTTCTTGCATACCTTTGTCATTCCAACTGCTGCACCCCACACTGGAAGTTATCTGAAATTCCACTTTGGGAATGTAATTTCTTTAGTTTAAACCCTATTAAAATACAAATGTATTATAGAGTGATAAGAAAGAATGAAGAAGCAAATGAATAAAAGGATGAAACTGCTGTTAATGTGAGTTTCAGATTCTTTCCTGAGAACAGACTTTGATTGCTAGGACCAAGGCCTTTTTTATGGTTGAATAATATTCCATTGTGTGTGTGTGTGTGCGTGTGTGTGTGTGTGTATACATATATACATACATATGTATATATATATATACACCACAACTTCTCTAGCCATTCATCTGATGAAAGACACATAGGTTCTTTCCATACTTTGGTTATTGTGAAATGCTTCAATAAACATGGGAGTACAAATATCTTTTCAAGACGGTGATTTCGTTTCCTTTAGATATACTCAGAAGTGGGGTTGCTGGCTCATACGGTAGTTCTACTTTTAGTTTCTTGAGGAATCTCCATACTGTTTTCCATAATGGCTGTACCAGTTTGCATCCCCACCAACAGTGTACGACGGTTCCCTTTTCTCCACATCCTTGCCAGCATTTGTTATCTCTTTTATGTCTTTTTCGTACTAGACATCCTAACAGGTGTCAGTTGGCATTCCATTGTGGTTTTGACTTGCATTTCCCTGATAATTAGTGGTGTAGAGCACCTTTTCATGTACCTATTGGCCATTTGTATGCCTTCTTTGGAAAAATGTCTATACAGGTCTTCTGCCCATTTTTCAGTTGTATATTTGTTGTTTTTGTTATTGAGTCGTATGAGTTCTTTGTAAATTTTGGATATTAACCCCTTGTGTGGTTTGCAAATATTTTCTTCCATTCTGTAGGTTGCCTTTTCATTTTGTTGGTGGTTTCCTTTGCTGTGCAGAAGCTTTTTAGTTTGATGTAGTCCCACATTTATTTTTGCTTTTGTTGCCTTTGCTTTTGCTGTCAATTCAAAAAGTTCATTGCCAAGACCAATGTCAAAGAGCTTATCCCTATGTTGTCTTATAGGAGTTTTATGGTTTCAGGTCTTATGTTCAAGTCTTTAATCTATGTTGAGTTGATTTTTGTGTATGGTGTAAGTTAGGGGTCATGTTTCATTCTTTTGCATGTGGCCGTCAAGTTTTCCCAACACCATTAATTGAAGAGACTATCCTTTCCCATTCTTGGTGTATTCTTGTTGTATTCTTGGCTCATTTGTTGATAATTAATTGACCAAATATACATGGGTTTATTTCTGGGCTCTCTTATTCTGTTCCATTGATCTATGTGTCTGTCTTTAGGCAAATACCATAATGTTTTGATTAGTATAGCTTCATAATATAGTTTGATATCAGGAAGCATAGTGCCTCCAGCTTTGTTCTTCTTTCTCAAGATTGATTTAGCTATTTGGGGTCTTTTGTAATTCCACAGAAATTTTAGCATTGTTTGTTCTATTTCTGTGAAAAATGCCATTGGAATTTTGATAGAGATTGCATTGAATCTGTAGATTGCTTTGGGCAGTATGGACATTTTAACAGTATTAATGCTTCCAACACATAAGCATGGATTATCTTTCCATTTATTTGTGTCTTCAAGTTCTTTCATCAATGTCTTACAGTTTTCAGTGTACAGGTCTTTTACCTTCTGGATTAAATTTATTTCTAAGTATTTTACTCTTTTTGATGCTACTGTAAATGGGATGGTTTTCTAAATTTCTCTTGCTGATAATTTGTTTTTGGTGTTAGAAATGCAACTAATTTTTATATATTGATTTCCTATTCTGAAACTTCAGTGAATTTGTTTTTCAGTTCTAACAGTTTTTTCATGGAGTCTTTAGGGTTTTTGATATATAATATTATGTCATTAGCAAACTGAGAAAATTTTCCCCCTTCCTTTCTGATTTAGAAGCATTTTATTTCTTTTTCTTGTCTAATTGCTCTGGCTAGGACTTCTAGTACTATTTGAATAAAAGTGGCTAGACTGGGCATCCCTGACTTGTTCTTGGCTTTGGTCTCAAGATAATGCTGGCCTCATAAAATGAGTTTGAAGGTGTTCTCTTCTCTTTTATTTTTTGGAAGAGTTTGAGAAGGATTGGTATTTGTTCTTCTTTAAATGTTCAGTGGAATTCACAGCTAAGCCATCTGATCCTGAATTTTTGTTTTTTGGGGAGATTTTTGATTACTGATGCAATCTCCTTACTAGTAATTGGTCTGTTCATATTTTCTATTTCTTCCTGGTTCAATCTTGGTAGTTTTAAGTTTCTAAGGATTTATTCTTTCCTTCTATGTTGTCCAATTTTGAGGGCATATAATTATTCATAGTAGTCTCTTATGATACTTTGGATTTCTGTGGTATCAGCTATAATATCTCCTCTTTTATTTCTGATATCACTTATTTTATTCTTCTCTCTTTTTTTCTTGCTAAGCCTAGCTAAAGTTTTGTCAATTGTGTTTATGTTTTCAAAAAATTAGCTCTTAGTTTTATTAATATTTTCTATTGTCTTTCTAGTCTGTGTGTCACTACAAATCTGATAACATTTACTTTGTATATTCAGGTGCTCCAAAGTTGAGTACATAAATATTTACAATTATTATATCCTCTTGATGAATTGACCACTTTATCATTGTGTAATGACCTTCTTTGTCTCTTGCTACAATCTTTGGCTTAAAGTCTATTCTGTCTGATATAAGAATTGTTGCTTCTGCTTTCTTTTGGTTTCCATTTATGTAGAATATCTTTTTTCATCCCTTCACTTTCATTCTATGTGTCTTTAAAGCTGAAGTGAGTCTCTTGTAGGCATATAGTTGGGTCTTGTTTTTTTTTTCTTCCATTCACCTATCTATGTCTTTTGATTGGATAATGTAGTCTATTTACATTTAAAGTAATTATTGATAGGTACAGACTTACTATTATCATATTGTTTATTGTTTTTTGACTGTTTTGTAGTTCCTTTCTTCCTTTCTTCCTCTCTTGCTTTCCTCCTTTGTGATTTGATGATTTTCTGTAGTGGTATGCTTAGATTCCTTCCTTTCATCTTTTGTGTATCTACAATAGGCTTTTGCTTTATGGTTACCAGGAGGCTTACAAAAACTATCTTATAGTTATAATAGTCTATTTTAAGGTGATAAGTAGTTGAGGGTGTGCCAAGACCCATCAGTGTCTCCAAGGGGAAGATCTCAGTCAGCCCATAGATGCAGGCTGATTAGAAGTCAAACCCTCAGGCAGCAGCTGGGAAAGTATGTAGTGAAGGCCCTTCCAGGGAAAAACTGGGAGATAAGAGTTTTTGCCTGCTCCCTCTGTGCTGAGCCCAGGTGTATAGCTGTAGGGGGTCGGGGAGGATAGTGTCCTGTTCCTCTTTAAAAACTGCTTCTTTTTTTGCTATAATCCTGTGGGACTCATGAATGGAAGCCCCGTTGGCTATTAGAGCTAGGTGATTTAGGGATCTATCCCTTGGGTGGCAGCCATAAAAGTTGGGATGATAGATATGTGGACAAGCTCATACTGGCAACTTGGTTTTATTGTTGGAATGAGCCAGAAAGAAAAGACAAGGGAAGTGTCCACCTGCTTCCCTGTCTCTGGGGAGAATCACAGCCAGCCCCTAGATGCATGCAACTTAGAAGCTGGACCCTCAGGCAACAGCTTATAAAGTATGCATTCAGACCCCTTCCAGGGAAAGACTGGGAGATGGGCCTTGCTGCCCTCTCCTTTGCCCTGAGCCCTGGGAGGATAGTCGTGGGAAATGCTTGCACACCCGTTAAGAACTGCTTCTTTGCTTGCTACAGTCCTGTGGGGCTTGTGGAGGCAAGCCCTGCTGGCTCTCCAAAATAGGTGTTTTAAGGGCCCGTCCCTGGCATGGGAGCTTAAAAGTTGGGGCAGTAGACGTGCAGTCCAAACTATTCACTCCTCAGGGAAAAGCTGGGAGTTGGGAGTTTCCTCCCAATTGTATGGCACTGTGCCAGAGGTGGGGTACATGGTAAGAGTATGTCTCAGCCTTTCCTACCCATCCCAGTGTGGGTATTTTCTCATTTGTCCAATGTGTAGGAATCACTGAATTTCTCTTAAGAAGAAATTGCTCCATGTGTAGCTGTACATCCGATGTGTCTGTAGGAGGAAGGAAGTTCAGAAGTCTCCTATGACTCTCTTTTAATCTGGCTAGGAACTGATGATTACCCAAGGCTCAGGAGTCTGTTTCTTGTTCAGAAAGAGTCTGACTTTTTTTCTGTAACCAATTTAGATACTGTTCCTTGAAATGTGTTATACATGTTCCTGCCTTCATAAACCAAATATTATTAATATAATTCTTTATATCAGCAAATACATTTTAAAGCAAGATGTTGAACTATTGAAATAAAAAGAGTAAGAAAAAAAAGAGTCCCAGCCCTCCCAAACTCACGGCCCAGTTAGGGAGACAAGGATGTCAAGAAATAATTATGCTATAAGCAGGCCAATTCCTAACATTTGCTGGACCTTAGCAAGAGTACAAATGGAAGCCCACATTCCTGGTGTCTAAATATTTAAAAAATTATAAATTAAGCTACAAACAGTCAAATAAAATGTTTTGTTTTCTACTTTGACAAATATACCTTCTTAACAACATGGACTACCAGGTTCAAGTTTAGAATTCCTGGAGTTCTAGGCTGGAAATTAATGTCATCAAAGAAGCTGTCCTCCAGCCCCAGGCCTGTAACCCTCCTCCCTTCTTTCACTACCCCACCTTCAGCTCTATGTTTTACCATGAGGGGCCTTGGGTACATGTGTGTGGACACCCTAGACAACAAGTCCCAGCTCCAACCACATTCCCCCACCCCTCAGACGCAGTAGTGCTCACACACCAACTGCATGGACTACTCTCAGATGCAAAGACCCAGGGAAAGGGAAACTCAACAGTTTCTGGGATGGGACTGAGGCCATTTGAGTAGGGAGTTTTATGGTACAAGGTATCCAGAGGATAGTTTAGAAAGGGGGAGGCTAGGACTTTGGGTAGAACATCCCTTTGACCACATGGACCTCTCCCCAGCTGGAGAAAGGTCAGAGATTTTTAATTCAGGGCCCCTCTTGCCCAGGCCTGGGGGAGGCACAATTGTCTTAAAAGAGGTGTCCACAAAAAGGCCAGTGGATCCCTAAATGACAGTTCTTCTTTGCAGGAGTGGGGAAGTTTCCAGAGAAGAGATGGCATTTGAACTGGGTCTCACAGCATGAGTGGGAGTGTACCGTGAGAGAAAGGAGGGAAGGGCAGTCCAGGAAAAGAAACAGCATATGGGAAACATAGACCTTGAAAGAGTGGCATATTCAGAGAAGGGTGAGAAGTTCCTTGTGGCTGAAGCGTAGGGGGCATGTGGGGGATGAGAAGAGATGAAGGTGGCAGGGGAAGGGAGGGAAAGACTGGGGGGGCTTTGATTATGAGTGTTGTTCCCCCAGAAGGCACTGGAGATTATGTAATGGCAGCATGGCACACTCTAGCACCAGCCTTGTGGTTCCAGAGAGGACCTCTGGCAGCATGGACAGACTAGAACTGCAGACACCAATTGATAAGCAGTTGCACCCAGAAAATAATGAAGCATAAGGCCCCTGCCATCAAGCACTAAGAGCCTACACATGAACATTCTTTCTTGCCTCTAACTTATGGTACTGGATAAGGAACATGAAAAAGGAAAAATATTAAGTCTCAAATGCATAGTCACTCCAAAAATAAAGCAGTGGCAATGAGGACAGGGACCAAAATGAAGAAATACTTAAGGGGGAGAATCAGTAGGACTTGGCTAACTGGGTAAGGAAGGGAAGGTAGGGGCACGGGAAGGTCTGAGGATGACTCAGAGGTTTCTAGCTTGTGATGCTGCTAACTGAGATGAGACTATGAGGAGACGACCTTTTCTGGAGTTGACAAAATTCACTTCATTTCTACGATATTGCGCTCCTGGAAGCACAGTGTCAGACCACAGGGTTCCCAGCCCACAATGAAAGGCCTCCCGAATTTTGCAGTTTTTCCTTTTTCTGCCTTTTTTTTTTTTGTGAGGAAGGTCAGCCCTGAGATAACATCGGATGCCAATCCTCCTCTATTTTCTGAGGAAGATTGGCCCTGAGCCAACATCCTTGCCCATCTTCCTCCACTTTATATTGGACGCCGCCACAACATGGCTCGACAAGCGGTGCGTGGGTGCGCGCCTGGGATCCGAACCAGCGAACCCCCGGCTGCCACAGCGGAGCGTGCTCACTTAACCACTTGCACCACCTGGCTGGCCCCTCCTTTTTCTGCTTTTTAAAGCTTCTCTATCCTGGTCCTTATTAGAGATTGTCACTTGTCATATCTTTGTGTTGTCAAAGCCCCCAAGTGGACTATCAATCGAATCATTTTATATGTTACAATCATAAGATTAAACAAGAACCAAAAAGTGTGCTCAGAAACTCCTCTAGATTAAAACGTGGAAACTCCAGGACATCGCTTCTATGATTTCTTCCTTGGTTGCTTAAAAGTTCTGTTCCAATGAGCTGAAATTGTCAGATTTGACCTCAAATAAAGATGCAACTGCCAAAATCTGCAAGAGGCCTTGGGGGTAATTGGTGAAAGTGGGTGTGCTTGTTGGTTTGTATTTAATCCTCTGTCTATTGGCTTTTCTCTTCCATGAAATGATTTTTTATTCTCCTAGATCATAGAAACATTGTCGGAAAATCTTTTATACCAACTCTGTGCATGTTTGAAATATAGAGGCAAACTTCAACTCAGCCATTTATTATTCTCCTTCCCATTTCTCCCAAACGCTTTGGATAGTTTAAAGGACTCCAGAAGAAGCATTTACAGCTAGCTCATTTCCTAGGAGAATAATGGAGCGGACTGAGCTAGGAATAAAGCTGGCGTTCTTAGCCAAGGCCAGGGGGAGATCCTGGAGCAGGTACTAGTCAGCTCTGCAGAGTTCGGCTAACGGGAGTGAGAGGCGCAGCTTGGCGGGGCAGGGAGGGGCTTTCTCCGACTCCTCTTGGGCTGTCTGCGTGTTCTCACCCTCTCAACCTGTCAATCTGGCGACATTCAGTGATTACTAAATACACAAACAACAACGACAAAGAAATCAAATACCACAAAAACAATGTTAGCCTGGTAAGGCAGACAGCAATAAGTGAAATATAGATACATTATCACTGATTGCTTTCAGTTTAATAGAAATATTTTTGTTCTAGCAACTTGAGTTATGTAGGTATCTGTGATTGTGATTGCCATATACAAAAACAATAAGGAAGGCTTTTTTTTTCCATTCTTTCATGCGTGTAATCAAAACTAAATAGTTTTAAGGAGATTGTTTTAAAGTGTAATATCTTTCTTCCAATTATATAAACATATTAAGGATTTTCTCATGGCTTTTTTTAAAAATTATTTTTGTTCCTCTGTTTTTAGGTTTCTAATTAATTCAAGAGGTTTTTTTCCCAATAAAAACACATTTCTGAAAGACCTCAATTACTTGCTCTTCCTAAATGTTTTCCATTGCAAGGATTAGAGGTGGTAAATCACATTCAGTTTATCTCCTACGGTTTCTTCTAGCACATTGTCAACTCCCCTCTCACACTCATGTGCACACCCCCTGCATCATAACTGCATATGGGACAGTGTAAAGGCTGTGGGATAAGTGACACTATTAGCACAGTGTGGTGGCTTTGATGTGTAGCTCTCGGCAGGGTTGCCAGAAGAGTGACAGACTCCTGCTCTAATGCAGACTATTTCTCATTTGCTCAGTTCACTTCTAATAGTCTTATATTACCATTAGTGGCGCAAAGCAGGCAGACATCATGGCTGAAAAACCTCACATCATTGGGATTAGCTTATTATATTGAGTGCCAACTTTCTGTATGCAATAGGCCCTTTATTAAAATAAAAAAGAAAAACATTTTTATAAAGAAAAATATTCAAATGTAAAATAGGTATCAAAATGTTTTTATTTTAATTCAAATGAAAAGAGCGTTATATCCCACACCACCCGACACCCGACACCCAGGGGTAGGGGGGTGTGGAAATAAAATTTTTCTGTGCAATTTTCTAAGGCAAAAGCTGTCCTAGTCTCCTTGCATGTGCCAGTGTTCCACGAATTTAGTTTTGCCAGTTTCTAAGCCTTGAGCAAAACGCTGTTCCCAAACAGGAACAAAAAAAATTTAATGAATAATTTTGTATCTAAAAATAAACCATATTAACAGTTGAAAATTGGGGAAAAAAGTTTCAAAGGCACCCAAGAAAATAGAGTGGATTGCACTCTGTGAATGAAGGAGGAGTTAACCAATGAGCAGTTAACCACTAGGTTTAAAGCAGAAGCCAAGCTACCTATAAATGGGGGACATTTTACGTGTGAGAAAGCTATTAAAGGGGACTTAAAAGAACAAAAAGTACCATTTGTTCCCCTAATTAACTTTGAAGAGTCTAATTAAGGGCAACATAAAAGCCTTAGAAATGCTGGTTATTAGGCATATACTTTAACTTGATCTGTGAGATGGTATTCTTGTAAACAAAGATGCTAATTTCACCCAGCCCAAAATAAACCTCTCCGCAAATATCTCACAACATAATCATGCGGTACCTTGGGGGCAGAATCCCTATCTAGTGAGGCTGCCTCTTGAGGTTCCTAATTCTAGGCATTAATGACACTCAATTTAAAGATGAAACTGAGGATAAAAAACACTCTGATCATTTGGTCTGAACATGGCCACTTCTCATAGGAGTCTTCTTTGTGTTATATTATAACTTGCCTGAGCAGCTCTAAGAATTGACCATTTTAATCATAAATAGGTAGAACTTTACCTCTAAAATGGAGACGAGAAGGGTGCAGTTAAAGAGCATTTTTATCGGATTAAAACAATACGTCAGGATTATTCAAGGTTAGGTTAAGCTTTGCTATTGCTTCAAGGATATGTTTAGATTTTAGTTTTAACACTCAAATAGATTCAGGGAAAGAAGACAGCATTTCTTTTCAGAAAAGAAATCTGCTAGTAATATAAGTTATTATAGTAGTAGAATAATAGGATTATACAATTGTGTTCTTGTCTAGTTTTCCTTTAGTGGCTCTAAGTGGAGGGAACCCTCATCCCAGAGTTACAAACTGTAACTTCTGGGTACTGGTTTCACGTTTTGCTTCAGTGAAGATCAGTGTCTTCAGTTGGGGAAACCCACATGAAGGTATTTTCTAGGAATGCTTCACAGGGCTGCTGTAATGAGACCATTTTAAAAAGCTTTGCATTTCTCGTGAAAAAGGTATTATGATTTTTATTACTGTCAACACCAATACCAAGCACAAGTGCATGAAGGTAGACAAGTGTGGCTTAACGATATAATCACACCAGATGGGATTCCCTGTCCTACTTGGTGTTTTGAATTAGCCCGCAATAGCTAGTGCAGCCTTGCGATTGACATGCTATTAAAACTCACCCTAAAGCTTGCAGCTAGGGAGAAGGGGGACTTTTGTGATGCTTTGAGACTTTGGTGCTAACATCAGCACTCAAAAGGACAGCTTTCAAAAAAGGGCAGTGTCTAACAGCCTTGAGACGAAGGATTATGGATTATAAATAGCAGGAGTTTTAAAAATATATTTTGGCATAGAGATACTTCTGAGGATTTTCTCCTGCTAGACTCTCAATAGCTGACTGCCTGTACTTAAGCTGGCAGAACCTGTAGGAACAGCTACTTCGCTGGGGGTCTCCTGTCTCTAGAGAACTAAGGGAATCAGACATTACAGCCCAGAAAAATGACATATACTAGAGTCAGACTGGAAGACTTACAGGAAATTAAGCATCCTAGACTTGGTAACAGAGTGACCTAAACTTTAAATCTGAAAATAATACTCTTAGTTGCCTTGTGCATCAACATAAACCAGTATGTACAGACTATTTACTGGGTACAAAACACTGCACTTTTATTTTAAGAATAGCAAAAAAACATAAGGGTAGAAGACAGACGTAAGAAGCAAGAGAACATCCAGAAGACACAATCACTGAATCACTTCCTTTAAGCCCAGATCTTTTATTCCAGCCTTGAAATTAATATTCAGAAATTATTGGGCCCATGAAAATTATATTACACTGTTCCAAAGGGATTATCTGGTGTGAGATTACTCATGCTATCTGTTTCCACCGAGCCCTTTCTGCTCCTTTCTACTGTAGTTCTTCCATCTTTTAGGTAAGAGAATGACATCATCTTCCAGAAGCAAATACAGAAACTTATGTTACCCACACAACGTCCTTTGAAAAAAGTAGACAAGAATGAAGGGCAAAAGCCACTTCAGATCCATTGCCAAATATATTTAAGCGTTACTGGAGATTTTATAAGCCTTGATCATATCTTTCATAACTACTATCTTCATATCCCTAATCAATTAGTGATAGGAATTACTCCCAATAAAAACAATGGAGAGAAGAATCATTTTTCTTGTGAAAAGGGATTAGGATATGAACATTCTCTAGGTCTTTGATTAGAGTGTTCCTCTCTGATCTGACCAAGGCTATCCCATGGTATTTTTCTGCTGCATTGGACTGTGTGCCTTTCATACGCCTATAGACTTGATGTGTCTTTACCTGCAGCAAAAGGCTAATTTAGTGCTAATTGTTCAATGCTGTCATCAGTATTGTCTGCAACACATCATTCCCTGCATGGCATTTGAGTATGAATGCTTAGTCTGCACACATATCCATTTATTACCCTTTAATTCATTTATATTCCTTCTTTATTTTCCACCTTAGCCAAACTAACATCAAAAGCAACAAAATGAATCATTACTAGAAGTGTTGGCTTGTAGATAATACATGGATCATTTTTCATTCCCTTCCAGATTAAAAAGTTTAAGGAGGAAATATAGAAAAGAATTCAGAAGACTGAGAGGTACCTAGGTCTGTATTCTGAATCTCTTTTCTAACATAGCGCATATCTCTATACACATTTTCTCCAGACTTACACCCTAAAGAAGCAGCTTCCCAGCCTTCTCCTCATCAGAGGTTAGATTGAAATAAGAGATCTTGGAGCAAAAGTGACCATTCTTCTCCCAATCAAAATGAAATCAGATGTTATTTCAAAGCCTTATGAGAAGCCAACCTGCTGCTTCCCCCCAGTTGTTTCTCTGGGCATCTAGACGCATTCTTCTTGTGATTTTCTTATTCAGCTTTGGGCCCAGTCCTGGCGGGAAAAGACAAAATCTTTCTCAAATTTCATTAAGCATGTCTCTTCAAAGCTGCATTTCTTACAGGTGGTGTTTGAAGGAATACTTAATAGAATTCCACATCTGTGTTGATAGGCCCAGAATATTCTTTCCCTCCAAAGAATATTTTCTAGCAGCATGTTCAGATGAGTTGTGGGAGCCAAAGTTTAGCCTTTAGAGTCCAATACCAGAGATACGTCCACCCACATCCACCCAGCTTGATACTTGGATGGATGGAATGCGTTATCTAGATATTCTATCACCTCGGGTGCAATGCATAGCTACAAAAATAATTCACCAAGATACATCAGAATACGTTTTTCTCTGTGGGGGTCAATAATTTGGGATGGAATTACAGACACTCACATCCATAGGTGGCAGCCTATTTCTTGCCATATTTGGAAAGGGACTTGCTAGTAAGAATATTGTCTACCAAATATAAGAATAACCCCACAGACCACTTTTTATGCAGCATACACTTCAAGATTTTTACGTACATAAAGTGATGGATCTGTACTGATAAATCCACACACTGCTTCCCAGTCCCCCACCGTGAACCAAACACATCCATGCAGGATGAGCAGCAGAAGGCTGGAGTATATTTGCAGACATGGGGCAGAGAGGAGGTAATTCAGTCTCAGGGATATAGATTTGGAGCGGTTGAGAAAATGCCCTATTTAATACAGGGAGCTAACCATTTGGACAAGAGAAAGAGTGGTAGAAAGAGAAACATGTGGGTGGGCCAACACCAATTTTTTGTAAGAATTGTTATATTTCAACCATTTAGATTGACACATCCCTGAAAAATAGGTTTCAAAAGCATGCTGCAGGTGAATCTAAATTGCACAAATGAAAGAAAAAAAAGAAAGTGCTAAAGATAAAAGTGCAGATCTCCATGCCATCTCCTAAAAGTTATTCATCATTAGCATCGTGAAATACCTGAAAAACATGTGTGATTTCTGTGTGACTTGTTTTATTTTTTAACAAAAATTCTGCGTTGGTGTTAAACAGATTTTCAACCCTCAACAAACCAGATGGCTAATCCAAAATTATTACATGAAATATGAATAGGAAACTAAGAACTGTACTCTGCAAAAAGATAATGAGAATTTTTCAGCATTTACATTTTTACCAAATAAATTATATTTCTATCTCATTGGTATCTACGTTGGAATTGTAACAAATAGTCCCAGTGATAATTACCAAATGTCTATATTTAGGGAAAACTAGCACATGTGTATCATAAATAATAGCACAAATTGATATTTCTGAATTGCCTGTTTTTCTAGATATAGACATTTGGTAATTATCGCCAGAGTTGGCATGTAAAGAGGTGTTTAGACAATTTTAAAAATGCATATTGCTTACTCAGACCATGTACTAATGATATTCTGCAATGAAAATTCATATTTAGGTATGTTACGATCAGGTGAGATCTTGACTCAGTAGATAATAAAGGAAAGGTCTACACTTTGGCTTAGTGAGCACAATCACTTCACTTTAAGACCACCTAAAGCAGCTCTGTCTGTGCCTGATAAATCACTTGCTAATCTAATAGTGGTTCCATGGTGGAATAGCTTTGACCTTAAAACTAAAATGTTTACTGCCCAAATATTATTTTTGTTCCTTGGCACAAAGAAGTTCATTAATTCTGCATGGCTTTGTCTGTCTCCTGCAGCTTTTAGTTCTGACTTATTGCCTAATTGGCAAAGAGTAACTTCCAACAGAGAAAGGCTTAGTACAACTTGGCCAGAAAGGGCTTGCTTTTGGCTCCTCACCTGGTAGAACTGATGTCTGTGGAAAGTCTCTTTTTCTGCTCAGGTAGTAAGCAGGGTATATACAGACAGCCAATGCAGGCAGCAGATGGAAGACGCTTGATTCTGTCCACTATAGTGTCTGGCCAACTCTTGGCAAATGTTATTTTCAGAGCACAGGGAGACACATGAAACACCATCAGCCACTACCAGGTGACACTGACAACAGTGATGTAAGCTGTGACTTGGGCAATGAGAAGACCAACTGGCTGGTAGTAATGTGAAGTTACTAAACTAAAGCTATCTTGCTTGTTGCCAGTGTGAGAAGATGATGCATCTCAGTGGGCTACTAATGAGAAGCAAAAGAGGAATATGAAGGCAATGCCAAGAGGCATAAGAAAAGGAAGGAAGATAATTAAGAGATAGCACTCAAACTTCAAGTAAAATCTAAATTCTGTAGCATTAAGATTAAGGATACAGGCCAGTTTGGACTGACTAATAATATGAATTTACCAAATATGTGTGAGATGCTTACAAGATAACAACAATAGCATAGCATAGCAAAATAGATATAGTAGAAAAACAAGAACAGTATGCATAAAAATGTAGCTAATATCACAGTTAAATAAAACATCAAAACAATCTCTGTTAGCCTAAGTTAGTGTAATGAGGTATTCCCCAGTTCTTGGCAGGTTCCTAAGAATTAGATAAAATTTTTATAGATTAAATGTCTTCAATAATCTATGAATTCAGCCTAGATGATGAAATGCACATATTATATAATTAAATGATGGTTCTCTTCCTTCTTACACATCAACTCACAAGGCCATTGATCTGATCACGTCTTTCACATCTCTTTTTGTTGTTATAGTCGTTAATGAGTAATGCCTCGTGAGACCTTGTATAAAGATCTCATATTCTGGCCGAGACCGTTAAATCTCACTATTATTCCACGTGCTCCCTTGTAATGTTTTTTTTTTTCAATGCGTCAATTTGGCTAGCTACAGTAATTCAACCAAACTAAGCAACCAAGCTAAGCTAGGTTGCTGTGAAAGGAGTTTGCAGATGTAATTAAAAGGCCACAATCAGTTGACTTTAAGTAAGGGAGATTATCCTGGATAATTTGGGTGGGCCTGATCCAATCAGTTGAGAGGCCTTAAAAGCAGAGCTGAGGCTTCCCTGAGACAGAAAGGAAGTCCTCCTTTGGATAGCATCTTCTGCCTGTGCCTGTGGGTTCCAGCCTGCCGTGATCTCCCCTTCCTGGTGGCCTCCTCTGTGGATTTCAGACTTGCCTATCCAGCCCCAGCAACTTCATAAACCGATTCTTTGTGATAAATTTCTTAATATGTATATCTCTTACTGGTTGTGCTTCTCTAGTGAACCCTGACTAAAATACCCCACAAAATTTCCTAACCTCTCTTGCAGTTAGGGTGAAGCTATGTGACTATTTGGCAAACGGACTAAGAGGTGAATGGAACCATGTCACATGCGGACTGAGACAGCTAATATAAAAGCTGGTGTGCCTCCTCTGTCTCTCCTTTTTCAGTGGCAACCTTGGAGGCCACATGTTAAGAAGATAAAGCCATAGACAGCAGCATCCTGTATCCCTGAGTCACAGAATAGAAGTGCCCCCTGAACTGCATCAGACAGTGGGAATGAGAAACAAACCTTCCTTCTATTAAGTTTCAGATTTCTTAACCTCATTTTCAGGGTTTATTTATTATGCCAGTGTAGCCTTCTTTTCCCATTTAGTAGACATATTCCTGACTCTCTTTCAGATCTCTGTGTACACAGACAGAGGGTATTCAGAAATTCACGGGTCACCTTTTTGTCATCAGTTATGAGGAAGTAGCACTAGCGCTGGATAATAGGAAGCTTCATTTTCATCAGCAATGATTTACACTGAAAACAAGACAAAGGTAGAAAACAGCACCTGGGTCAAAAGCATGAGCTGTAATTACTGCACTGACAAACCTATTAGCAGGACATTTGTTACCATGTAAAATCAATTTTACACTTGTTTGTTCTTAGCTCCACTGCAGCCTACACTTATTATAATCCAAAGAGGCTCCGATGATCAGAGAGTCAAAGATGGAAATGGCACCACACCACAGCAAGAAGGAGGAGGAAGAAACACACTATTAATGGTGTCCAAGGACGACAAAATATTCTGGCACAATAACCTGGAGGGCTGGTTGACCTAAAAACATAATCTTTTCAACTCTTCAGTCTTATTGGTTCCTGATCTATGTGGTTGGACTACTGATGAATAATTTCAGATTAGCTACCTTGACTTGTCTACAGTGCTACAATCCCACCTAAAAGTAAGAGATGGTCTTCTATTCACACAAAACAGTATTTTTTAACTGTTCTCCTTACTAGATTCTATTTATTAAGACAAGAAAATGTAAGAAATGTCTGAGAATGTGTTTTTTAACTTAAAAGGACAGCTTTCATATACAAAGTAAGGTGGACTACGTAAAAAAATACATACATATAGACACATATATGTAGGTATACACACACATATATGCATAGAAGAGAGTAACAACACTAAAATTTTCAGAAGTGAAGAAGGTGATTATTCCTATCAGGGAATAATAGATGATTTTAAATTATTTCCTCTGTCCTCTTCTTTATTTTCCAATTTTTCTAAAATGAAGATATATTCTTTTATATCAGAGGAAAATTTTATAGTATAAGCAATGAAGGAATTAATTAAATATGAAATATTAAGATAAGCATTGTAAAAGATGATAACATTATAAGCATAAGTCCTTGCATTTATTATAAGGCTTGCTTTTCAGATAGCTTTTCATCTAAAATTCACAGCATTTGGATTATTAATAAGTACCTTTTCTTCAGAATTATCAAAAGTATTTATTTAATGAACATCTAATCTTTCCCTAGCAACTAAATGATTACTCTCTGCAGTAAAATCTAAATCTGAATGCACATTTCTCATTTTAGCAAATAATCTACTCAGCTTCCTTAGTGGATTTTTTTCTAACAAATGGATAGGACAAAGTTATAATTAACATCATCAAATGTGTTTTATGTTAAAAGATGCTACTAAATGCTTAAGTATGCTTGAAAACACTTTATTTCTAGTCAATATGAGCATTATATCCACCTCCAAAATTTGTAAATAGCGTTAGCTCCCAATACCTCTTGCTAAGCAAGAGTAGGATCATCTAGTCTCCATCAACTGATCACAAGCTCCTGATTTGCAGGGCCTTAATAGTAAGTTTTAGTTATTACTAGTTATTAGTAGTTATTAGTTATTACCCCCATCACATTTATCTTATTGCTACATTTTCACTATTAGTTTATTTTTCTTGACAATATCCTTAATTTCCCAATTTTAGTCTGTCAGTTCTAGTTATGTCACAGAAATCATTTTTACCCTATATATCCATGTTATTCCCTTTCATGTGCCATATTTGTTGATAATTGATCTTGGCTTTTGTCAATTTTAAGATCTTTACCAGTTATGAGTTTAATAGAGATTTATTCTCATGGATGCAGATTGGCATAAATAAATAAGTAAGCAAACAAACAAATCAAAATTAACCTGTTTCAGAGACCAACTGACAGAGTTGAATGCACTTTGCGACTAGTCAAGTTTAGAAGAGTTCAACCTCAGAAGCCAAAGGGCAAAGGAATATGAAAGTGCTTTTGGACCATTTAAAGTTTAATGTCCCTGCAAGTTAAAAGGAAAAGAAGGAACCGCTTGACAATTACTGTCTGGACTGTTTTTCTCTGACTTCTGCCTAGCTTTAGTGATTTTTTCTTTCTTTCCTTTAACCCTTAATTATGCACCAACCTCAAAATACTGAAATGTTGCTTTTTCTGTGTCACAGTATCAGTCTAAAGGACCAAATACAGGTCTGGTTTAACCTGTTTTACCAAGAGGCTCCGTAATGTTTTTGAGGCATTTTATAGACTAGCTTTTGGGTTTGTTAATGTTAGAAACGCTCTTTAATGTGTTTCGAAAGATAAGTAAACAAGAACAATTATACCTTTTTCTTAATGAGCAGAAGAAATCAAGGGTGTCCCTAAGGCGGGGGTGAATAAAACAGCAGCGAGATGTGGGTGAGGGGCTGTCTCCTTCTAAGGTACCATTGTGGTTTTGCTGTAGAAGTCCAGGAAAATACAAGCTTTCTGTATCTTAATAAATCTGGTCATGTCATCTGTACCATAAACATGTGTACAGCTCTGCCACCAGAGAAAAACTATAGAATTAATGACTTTTGGGTGTCTATCTACTCATCTAGATCCCAAGACTCTGACCACAGCGCCCACACCCCCATAAGTGGTTTTCGAAATTAGAAAGCCGCATATATTCCCAACCGCATATACAATGTGTGTACAGAAATACAGCGAAAACAGCCCCATGACATTTTCAATGAACGTTTTCCCAAAATACCAATTGACTGTTTGTTCTTCCAAGGCCTGTTTAGCGAGAGACATAAATATAAAAATACAAATAAACATACAAATAAAACACAGAAAGTAGCTTCTTAGTTTTGAAGAGACAGAGAGAAGTCATGTTCACCGTGTGCGGTTGAAACAATGTAGCCAACACTTATTTAACTTCTAAAATAATTATCCAGTCATGGAGTATAGAAGTTTCTTCACTTTAATTTTTTGCTCCCACAACACTGAGAGTTACTGCAGGCATTATGGATGATCATGGGGGGAAATGAAAAGTTTTATATGACGGAAGAATTAAATAATAATGATAAGAGCCAGACTACGAATCAACCCAGTTATTGGCTTAAAGAGAAGAGAGTCTCTCCTATACAAGGTTTTACAGAATAAAAGAGGAAGTATTTCAGATGCCAAGGTTAGCACAGATACGCACACAAAGTAGTCTGCCTGTTCATCTTGAAATACATTCAAAACATACAAAGAAAAAAAAATAAGATTCATTATCATTAATTAGCTAGCATGTAATAAAACCCAATGACAATTTTTTACAGTTCAGCATCAACCCTCCACACTATAGTTGAGTATTTTTCTTCTTCCTGAAGTGCCACAGCTGTTTCTGATTCTCTCACTATTGTTCTCATTTCAAGACCAAGAAGTTTGTTTTCATTTGACGCTGTATTAGATTTTCAAACTATTTGCTAGAAACTGCACTGTAATTTCTGCTGTTACGTGCCCTTCTATTTGAGTCGCATTAAATACTCAACCCTTTCTGGTGCTCCAATATGAGATGGTACAAAAAAGTATGCTGACAGGAAGACAATCATCGAAATAAATCAACCCTTGCCTGGAGAATGTGGCACCTTTCTCATTTCTGTTCCTCCCCAAATCAACAAGCTCTTGGTTCTACCAGATCCGCTCACTTTTTAAAAATGGTGAATCAAATACCAAAATGGGCCACAAGAGAGGACGTAAATAAGGAGTATATTTGTCTATGTGCTACACTGTATCAAGACCTAAAGGACTTAACAAAAATGTAATAAAAATGTGAAAAAAGTGTTTGTTACTTTTTCTTTATTTTCTGTCAGTTTATGTCTTCTGGCCTAAAGGATATCAACTATTCAGCAAATCTGGTGGCAAAACTAGCACTCCTAACTTTCTTTCTCCATTGTGCCCTCCCACAAGCTGTTTTCCTGATGCAATAATAGCAAAATCCATTTCCTTTACCACAATTGTCACCAAATAACTTTGGTAATCACAAATTAGCTGTTTAGCCTTGGGCAAATTACTTAACCTCCCTGTGCCTCAATTTACCCACCTACGAAATGGAGATAATAGTTCCTGTGCTGTAAGGTTGTTATGAGGATTTTTTAAAAAATTAGTAAGTACAAAACACTCAGAACAGTACCTGGCATGCATTAAGATTCAATAATTATTAGTTATTGATTTATTTTTTAGCATCATCATTACTTTCATCATCATCAAATTTCACAACATCACAAAGGTTTTATCACAAACTGCCAATCATGACCGTCCTAAATTAATCAAATATTTCAAGAACATGGAGCCCAAAGAGACCTTGACAGTAATACCAGACCCCTGCATATGGCAGAGTTCCATTCTCACGATCATCTCTAATATTCCATGTTTGGATTAAGTCCTATCCTTCCACGACAAAAGAAATTCCTCCTACATTGAATTAGTTTTTCAAATCTTAACGTAAATTATACACCATATGAATAAAAATTACATTTGTGGGTAGAGGTAGCTTCTGTTTGGAAACTTGAAATATTTATGTTTCATAATTTCTATGAATTTTCTAGAGACTAAAATATTAATTGGAAATGTCAATTTGATAGTTGGGACTGGCTTCTGTTAGACCTGTTAGGCTGCATACGTGTGGTTGTGTGTGAAAATACAGCCAATCTCGGGCAAAAGAAATACATCAGGTTTGGACTTTTATCATAACCTGTTGATTAACTACTAGCAATCTGTCATGTTCTGAGTCACATTACTACAGAAAATGGAACGTCACCTCCCGGAGTGCCCCTCTGAGAACCTCAAGTTCATGGGAATGAACAGTAGAAGGGACCTCTGAACTCTTTCCCACAGCCAAATGACAGCTGTGATTCTTTGGCCTCAGCTTGCCTTCTTAAGCTGATTCGGCATGAAATTTATGGTGCTTCCTCTACAGTGTCCCATGCCAGCTCTGGACATTTATTATTCCGACCAATTATTGAAGGATATATGTTTTTCCTATCATCCAGTTTGATCAAAATTCCAGCTTCTAAGATAGAAGGAACAAGCCACAGCTGAGGAATGAGGTAGGAGTGTATTCTGATATGCTGCCAAAGTTTGTTTCCCGGCATCTAAAGTGCAAACTTAAGCACACTTTAATATCGTTTTTAAAAAACCATGTTGAGGCTTCATTTTATCAGCAATTTCTCACATCAGAAAGATGTGCAGACAAAAAGACATCAAAGGGGCAGATGAAGAGCTCCAACTTTTTTGCAAGAATGTTAAGTTTTAACCTTTTCTAGCTTCTATAATTTACGAGCAGTGGTGTCTTTGGTAGATTTTCTAATCTGATTGAGCCTCAGCTTTCTCATCTGCAAGATGGAAATAATAATGCACAACTCACAGCATTGTTGTGAAATTCAAATGAAATGATACGTGTTAAATATTTGATACAGAAAGGAATCAATGAATATTACATCTTACTAATATGATTAATGAACTTTGGGTTCACATGTATGCAGTTTAGTCTTTGTTGAGATTTTTGAATCTTACTTTTTCAATATTTGAAGCTTAATGAGCTTATGTACTAATTAAGTCCTTTAAAACTGGAAAATAAATTAATTTTTCATTCTCAAATTCTATAATTAAATGAGTGATTACGTATGATGAGCTTTTTATTTTACTTGCACATAGAGACAAGTATTCCTATATCTACAGAGAGAGGAATTATTATATTTATTTTTATTAAGTATTATTTTTATTATCAGTTTTGTAGGATTTTTTTCAAAAATATAAGAAAACAAATGTCTTCATGAATTTCATTTCTACATCCCAAAATATGAAACTGTGTTCACAAAGCTTCTGCTTTGTGCCAGGCACTGTTCATGGCACTGGATATTCAATGGCAAGAAGGCAAAGTCCTTATTCTTATGAAGCTCATATCTTTGGTGGAGGTAGACAATAAGTAATATGCAACAGTAGATCATATAAGCGTTATAGAGGAAAGAAGATAGAGTGAAATGAAGGGACAGAAACTGACATGGGGAGAAGGGCTTTGGGCAGAGCCCTTTGGACTGAGCTTTAGATAGATGGGCATGAAATGATCTCTAAGGCCTGGGATTTAAAGTGATTCGCCAGTAATGAGACAATGAGCCGGCCACATGAGCCAACCACATAAAAGAACTTGGAAGGAGCATTCCAGGAAGAGAAAGCAATGCTGTCAAACACTGAAATGACCTTGGTGTGTCAGAGGAACTTGAGTAGGAAAGACAGGACAGAGCTAGATAATGCAGGACTTGGAAGGCCATGGGGAGGAGTTGGTTTTATCTTAGGAGTAATGGGAGGTCATTGGACGAGAAATGGTCTGATTTGTCTTTGGAAAAAGTTAAATAAGAGAACTGTAAGAAAAACTACAGGGATGCTTTTAGACAGCTTCTTCTGGTCCAGGAAAGAGACAACAGAGGCTTGGACCAGGGTAGTGGTAATGGAACTGAAGCAAGGTAGTCATATTTAAATACCCTTTGTAGATAGACTCAAAAGGACCTGCTGATGTACTGTATATGAGTGTTGAGGAAAAGACAAGGATCAAAGATGGCCAATGGTGGTGCCATTTGCTGAGATGAGACAGAAAGAAGGAAACTGTTTAACTGAGGTCTGGAAGTGGGGAATCAAGAGTTCTCTTTTGGACATGTTATGTTTATGAGGACCATTAGACCTGCATATGGATATCGTCAGAACTGAGCTCATGTAGATCTTAAGGCTGTCATCATACTGATACCTGAGGAGTCAGTCTTAATTTAGCCAAAAATGCCCTGCAAACACCTGATGTAACAGCAACAAGCCCTAAGTACATAAAATTCCCTAAATTAGAGTGTTGAACATACGTACTGGGAAAAAAATGTTTGCCTATTGTCAGAGAAAGAGAACTCGGGCTGATTGAAATTTCTCTGTAAGCACATAGCCAGAGATGTCTTATCTGGCCTTATCTAGGCCTGACCCATGGATTACAGAATCAGTAAGGTGAGGTGTAGGACATGGGAGATTTGGGTAGAGAACAAATCAATCAGAAATCTTAAGCACCCAGAGGACATTATTCAGCATCTGTGTGGCAGGTAATTCTGGAGGTGGCGTCCTGGGCAGCTAGGATAGCTAGGCAGGGTGGAACAAATCAACATCAGATGTAAAAGGCAAACTTCTTCAGCAATTTCCTTCGAAATGGTAATAAGTACAGTCAACTCTCAGTTATGGAATCATGAAATCTGGCATCTCCAAACATTTATGATAGAACATAATTTTAGTTCCCTCCATCTTACATTCATCAAACAACCAACAATTAACCATCCATGGACTTATATTGAGCTTTGCACTTTTCTCTTCACTCTTTTCCTCAAATAAATGTGCTAATAAAACGTAAAATGAAAAAAAAAAAGGCAGCCAAGAAGGAGAAAAGACAGTGCAGTCAATATATTCCACGTTTCAGGATAAACAAAACTTTGCAAATACTTAGAATTGGGTGGCGTATTTTCAAACTAAGATTATTTCTGAGTATCCTTGAATATAAGTCAGAGTTGCTGTTCATAGAATGTTAAAATGTATCTTGAACAATTTCCTACTCTCTTTCCAGAGGATAGTATTTCATAAGAAAGGTGAAAAGTGTGTGTGTGTGTGTGTGTGAAAGAGAAAAAGGAGGAGGGAGGGAAAGAGGTGGGGGGAAGACATTTTGTGACACATCCAAAATATTATTTAAATGCTAGCACATAATCATAGCAATTGGTCTTTGGAACTCTGGTGATCCCCGAGGCTGGCGTTATAACTCTTAGTTTGAAGTCCTCCGCAGCGTAGGGTGGCTGAGCTCTGTTGTCCTGCAGCTGAGCCAGCAGAGTTACACACTTTTGGTCTTTCCATCTGAGCTGCTACTCAGAGAGCAGGTTTTGGAGCAGGTTCCTACAGCACGAAGCCATCATGACTGAAGCTTGATGCTCCAAACACAGACACATTCTCACTTCCACAAATGTTTAAGTAAAAAGAGAATGTGCTGAAGGAGGAAATTATTGTCTTTTTGTTTCTTTCCTTTCATTTTCTTTTCCTGCAAAAGCACACCTCGTATGGTGTTTTGACTTACAGAAAATGAAAAATAAAGATTAATTCTGAAACTGCTAATTGTGTAAAAGCATGGATTTTCAAAGAAAGTAAAAGTTCTTTGATTAGCATGGAAAAACTTTTGAAGAGAAGATATTCACCCTTTTCCTTAGAATCTTTCTTCCTAATAAAACAGATATTTGGACAAGATTCATCAAAATATATCTGTCAAAAAGCCTGCCATACAAAGCTGATTTTCATGTTTCTATAGGATCATACTTACAGTTAGTATAATTTCTAATGCAGAAACATTTCCTTTTGAAACAGCAGAGTTTCATTTAAGCAAAAGGCATTGATTTCAGATAATGATAACCAGAATTAATATTGTTGATATGAAAGAAATAAGATCCGCATTCCTCCTAAGCCAGGAAAAAAAGAATAGAGTGCTAAGACCACATAAATTAAAAACATTTCCCCATGGTTAGCTATTGCCAGACATCAAAGTTAAAAATCTCACCTATGGTTTCTTCCAGAGTTTGCTCACCACAGCTCCTAAATCTGGCAACCCAACCATGAAAAATAAGAAGACTCCTACTGTAAGATATTATTCCTGACAATTATTTGGGGAGAAATTATCTATTTACAAAAGCACATATTGGATAAAGATTTGGTGTCCACTTGATGGCACATTAGTCTCAATTTTTTGGTGAACGCTTTTGGTGTTAGCAACCGACATTGAGGATTTCTCTGCACTAAGCACATTGCTTATTGCCCACTCTAGAGGGGTGAGAGGCAAAGTGTGTGTGCACAGTTGGCTTCTGAAATAATAACCCCAAAGGGAATATAACCATAGTTGATATCTTTAGGGAGTAACTAACACTATTTTATGAAATTATTCAATGTGTGCCTGCATTTTGATTGTTGTGAAAAGGAGAAAGCAATGTGAGGCCTGCGAGGGGATATTTATTTTTTAAAGCTACAGGAATAAGTTGGTCAATTACCATTTACTGACAAATGAAAGAATAACGTAAATCAAACTTCAAAATGAGTAGCAGCATCTTGATGAAGAGTATAAATCAAAATGCTCTTATTTATTGGCGAGTTGTAACTATCCCAGGGGTTGTGGAATAAAACATTCCTCATCTCTGCTTCCAGCATTCAAATACAGCCTCTGCTTTGTTAGCCCTTCGGGAAATCACAGTTCTTTTTCCTCCTCAGCCAAGTAAACTTATGATGCGATTACACTGCCATTTCATCCAGTATAATTGTAGTAATATGTACAGTAGGGCCTACTCAGCAATGATGCCCCTGTCCAGGGAGGTGAAAGCCTTGTGGAATCCAGGCACTACTGTGCTAAGATAGAAGAAGCTTCCATCACTCAGGATGGTGAAATCACTTCCATCGGCGGCAAGAACTGAGGAATATATCTCTTTTCTTAAGAGATAGGGAGTTAAGGAAATCACCGTGGGAAAATACTGAAGCAGTTTCCTAGATATATGCTAACGAGATTGGTGCTTTAGTGAAGAAGCAAAGGGGCATAAAAAGTCTTGAGGCTGAGTAACTGTGCCTCCAACAAGCCTGTCTCTCAGTGGTCAAAATATGTTTCATTCTCCTTGCTCTTTTCGTCTGCTTGTCTCTGCAAAGTGAAAGGGGAATCACTTTTGCTCTGCTGTGATTATTTTTACCCCTCAAAACACAGCTTAAGGGCTCCATTTTAGGGCATAGTTGCACACAGAGCCAACTTGCTCAAAAGGTTAAAAAAAAAAAGTCCTCTAGTCCCAGAAAATAGCAAACAGTAGATGAGTCAGGTTTAAGTGAGAGCAGGGGAAACATTAACCATTTCTTATTATAAACATACATTACATACTTTGTTGCTCCTAATTAACCCCACTTGGTTTTTTATCTGTACTTCAAGTTTCCTGTATACAGTGTACACAATACAGTCAGTCTCCATCTTTGCAAATCGCTTGAAATCCAAGAGCACATTTGTAAACCAGTGTTTGAGCTCAGAATGTGTCATACCATAGGGGAAAGTATCATATGCGAGGGCTGGATTTCTAAGCTATCCAAGAGTAGTTAATTTCACCTTGTATACAAAATAGTGAGCATTATATTTGTTACAAAAATTGTAAAATTTAATATTCTTAAAATACTAATAATTATACCAACAGAAAAACATTTAAACTGTCACTTTGTTTTTTTTTTTAATTGGAAAGCTGAAAATGAAAATGATTAAAGAATGCTAGATTTGGGTATAGGCCCAAGAATCATCGCCTCTATGTAAGAAGGAACCTAAATTTAAGGGTTAGGTTTTGATACTGCAAAGAACAAAAGTATCAAATTCAAACCAATCATATTTTGATAAATTGCAAACTACATCATCAGCACATGTATTTATTTTGCTTGTGTCTTCTTCCTTCATCAAGTGGTTAAACCATATCTTCCAATTATTTTATTTCTATCTCCATATCTATTGTAGTTTTCGACCCTCTTTGGGCGGATGATAAATGAAATTATCCCTCAGACAAAATAAGTGAGTTCTATGACCACTTTGAAGCTTATCCCTGAGGCTAACATTTCCTGTACCTTGCACTGAATCTTATGTAACCACGGGACCAGGAATAGAATTTGCCATGCCAAAATATGCCTCTTTGGTATGAGAATTATTTTGGGCTCATTATTTTTAAGAAACAGCAGATACAGGGAAAGCTCTGCAAACCTAGTAGAAGTTACCCATTTGTAAGGGAAATTTACATTTATAAGAAAAATCTCTATTTGTAAGGGTGCCTTCCTTTCTGTGCCAGGAAGGAGAGGATGGCTAAATCTCCAGAAACTCATCAATAGAGAAAGCAGTGACTTAAATCTGCATAACAACTTTACCCTTGTTTGCTGTGCTGAGCTCATCTTAACAACAAAATGTTAAGGCTATTTTTCAGGGGTGGTGAGCCAGCCAGGAGTAGGCACAGAAGAGAAAATTTTGATCTGCCAATCTAAACTCATCCTGCCAGTGCTTCAGCATACCAGCCTACCCTCCTGATCCCTTAAACCTTACCCCATACCCTGGATCCTGGAGACAGAGTTGGAGTTCTTCCTTCTGTCTCTTTACCAATTGATTGTGTGATAAACTGCTTCTTCCCTCAAAGACCGATATACCACAGTATTGGCTGCTGTGCGCGTTGGGTGGAGAGAGCTCTTGCTTGGTAACACTTATACCTGATCAGTGAGAATGCTCTACATTGAGACACTTTATGTCACTTTTCTTCAAGACCTGCAACAACACAGCATTCCAAAGGTGTCCTCTTTTGGACTCATTAAGTTTGGCAGTGGAGGGAAAAAAGACGTAGGGTATTGAGAAGGTATTTATGGAGCATGAGAGAAACTATATTGTCAACAGGTCTTCCTACTTGTGCTATTTCCTCCTATAGTCCATTTCCCCACAGGTCAGGGGACTTTGGAAAACATTGTACCACAATTCTGTTCAGATCTTTTGCATCCGAGTAGCTTCCAGTCACACTTGGAGTAAAATCCAAACTCAGTCCCATCACCTTCCAATGCCATCTGACCTGGCCCCGGTCACCTCTCTGAACTCAGCTGGCACCGCTCTGCCTCATCCCCAAGCTCTTCCACACCTGAGCACCACTTTATCCCCTTCTTCTGCCTGAATTGCTCTCCCCCAGATCTTTGTATGGCCAGCTCTTTAACATAATTTTGCTATAAAATGTCATTTCTTATCTGACCACCCTTTTTAAAACAGCCCCTGACCTTCATCTCTCTAACTTCTATCATCCTAACCTGCTTTATTTTTTTTAGGTCACTTATCACTATCTGAAGTCGTATTACTCGTCTTACTTGTTTAAGTTTATTGCCTTTTTTCCCTCGACTAAAACGTAAACTTCATGAGGGTAGGTGCTATCTACGTCATAGGGAACATTGTTTCCCTGACACCCAGCCTGGCACAGAGTAAACAATAAATGTGTATTAAATGAATGAACAGCTATTGATGCTAAAGAGACATCCTTGAATTTACGTTGATGTCTGTAATCACTACATTATTGTTCAATGTTATTATAATTATATCATATTGTGGCCTAGAGGAAGAAAATCACACCCTTTCAACTGAAATGCCAAGTTCAAGAGGTGAAAGTTCAAGACACAAAGTCAGAAAGCACTTTAAGCCAATTCTTTCAAAAATGAACTGAAAGGAAAGGTTCAAGAGATTGAGTTCTTTAGTCTACCAAACAGACCTAAGAGATTAGTTAATTATTGTCTTCACATGTATGAATTTATTTTTATCATGAAAATGTCAAGCTTTTATCTGTCTATGAAGGGGAAAGAAAAGGAAATAGATTTGATTTAAAGCCGGAGATAATTAGGGTGATCCTAATACCCTCTTGACCTCAATAGAATGGGCTACTAAAAGTGGTTTTGGAATATAGGGGCCAAAATTCTGACAGGAGAGAGTTGAAAACATCTATTTGGAATACATGGACAATAACTTGTGTGAGAAGTGGACATGGTTGGAATTTCCAGATGGCCTCAGTTGGCTAAGGAATGTGTTGAGCAATACAATGTTAATGCAAATTGATATATGTTTACATAAAATAGTTCAAATTAATACAAATATATATAATACATGCCTCACTCTTTCCTAGCCCTCTGCTAGTCCAGCTAATATTCTCTACCTGTCTGTCCAAATAAGCAGCTTACCTTCCAAATAGAAACTGAGTGTATCATAATTCTGTCATAGCTGATTTCTCCTTTTCCCTCCCCTCCTCTTACTTGGTTTACTCAGCAGATCCCAAAGGAAGAATTAAGAAGATAAACGTCCAGTCTAACTTAAAACCACCAGTGGTATAAGCGGTATTGCTCCTGTCTACTCTATGACACCAGAAAAAGTGTTTTCTGCTTCATCATTAGCTAATACTAATATTAATTAACAGTTATTGAACATTTATTATTTGCCAAGCACTTTCCGAAGGGCTTATGTGAATTACCTCACTTGAATCTGACAACTAGTTGAGGAAACTGAGACTCAGAAAGGTGAAACGCATTTGTTCATGTTGATAGAGGCAGGAAATGGCAGAGCCAAGCCTAGAACCTTCCCTCTCTGACTACATTGGCCATGTTCTGAACCACTCTGCTAGAATAAGTTGGAATAGACTAGAAACAGACAATAATTCCTCACACACAGGTAGCATTTTCATTTATCAGGGAGCCTTAGCATCTTTCTGATTCCCATGAGAAAATGATTATTCCTTTTTTTCCTCCCATAGTCTCTCCTTTGAGAATTCCTTCCCATCTAACATTACCCAAAACTGGCCACCAGCCAGAAAGTGTTTTTAAGTCAATCCATTTAAATATTGGACAGACTGCCATGCTGAGACATAGAACAGTGTGAACTGGAGAAATGCCCACAGTCCCCAGCTCTGTTTTCAGCATCCCTTCGCCGTGCTTTCTCTGAGATGCCCAGTTGGGATTATAGTCAAATGAAGTCTATCCCCTGCATACACAGGGACTAAAGAACGTTGTTATTCTGTGTAGAGACATCAATGCCTCCTTAGTTGGAGTTTCTTGAGGGTAATACAGCAGGATACAACAACAATTTTTTAAAATGTACATAATATTTGCTCTAACAATTCTGCTAATGAATTCACAAAAGACGTCATCCTAAAGGCACACCAAGTTTAGTTAAGAGATTGTTCATTGCAGTCTTTTTTATAATATTAAAAATAAATGAAAACAAACTACAAATCCCCACATAATGAATTGGTTATATCAATCATGGTGCATCAACATAAGGGCATTAATACGATGTCTAAAGGGAATTGTTAATTTCCTTAAAAAAGTGTTCACAATATATTAAGTGAAAAAGCAGTATAAAACAATATAGGCTTATTTGTGCAAAATAATATTAAAATGTGTAGAAGCACATATAAAAAAGGAAAAGTTATGCATCAGAAAGTTAATAATAGGGGAAGCACCCCTGGCCGAGTGGTTAAGGTTCCCCATGTTCTGCTTCGGCAGCCCCAGTTCACGGGTTCAGATCCCGGGCGTGGATCTACTCCACTCATCAGCCATGCTGTAGAGGCGTCCCACATATAAAATAGAGGAAGCCTGGCACAGATGTTAGCTCAGGGCTAATCTTCCTCAAACAAAAAACACAAGAAGATTGCCAAACGGATGTCAGCTCAGGGCAAATCTTCCTCACCAAAAAAAAAAAAAAAAAAAAAGTTAATAATAGTTATCACTAATGATGGGATTGTTTATTAATTTTAATTTTTTTGCATATATGTGCTTTCTAAAAATCATATGCATTACTTTCATTACAAGAAAATTGAAAGAAAGAAAAAAAAATTACGGTAGAAAGGCTTCCATAATGTCCTTGCATGAAGTGTATAAACTCTTCCTGTTTTCTAACAAGATTACTATTTGTCTCAAATAATTTTAATGAAAATGTATGCCTACGGATTTGGCATTTGTTCAGAAGTAGAAAGATTTATCATGAGTTTAAAATAATGGAAATATCTTATTTTCATCTCTTCATGGAATTTGAGAAGAAAATGTGACATTCGATATTTATAGACATAGCCAGCACTTGGGCAGCCCCTGTGTGGCAGAGACTGGGCAGAGGAAGACAGCCACGGTGCCTTGGAAGAAAATCACTGAATACATGTTAGTGACTTGGAAAACAGCAAGAAATTAACTGAAAATGAAATATAATGTGAGGCACCAGCCATGCAGAGTATCAAAATATTTTTAAAAGCTACAGAATGCAGTACAGAAATTAATACTTGTATATATGGTTATTCAATATATGGAAAAAGTGGAATTTCAAATCAGCTTTAAATGGTGGGCTATTTAATAGATGGTATTCAGAGAATTGACCATTTACATGGAAAAAAAATTAAAAGTAATTAGATTCCTACCTCACAGCATTCACGAAAGTAAATTTGATAAAGATCCACATGTATGAAATGAATCTATAAAAGAATTAGAATAAAGTAGTGGAAGATGAAAAGGATTTTCAATATCATATGTGAAGTCTCCAAGAAAATTAGTGATAGATTAAAAAATAAAATCTCATCTAAAATATCCAGGAAGCAAAATACACTTTCAACAATATAATAGATAAGTGGCATTCTTGGAGAAAATATTTGTAACGTTTAATGCATAAAAATTAGCTGACATTCTTAGCACATAACTAAGCTCCCACAGAACAGTAAGAAAAATGGAAAGTATTCATAGAAAAATGAGCACAGGATATGAATAGCAATCCAAGAAGTAATACAAATAGCTAATATATGAATGAAAAATATGTTCAACATCACTACTAATCGAGTGCAAATTAAACAATAAGACACCATTTCTCCCCCAGTGGATTAACAAAAATTGTTTTAATTGGAAAGTATTGAGGGTTGGCAATGCTGTGGTGAAATGGAGAGATTCCAACTGTTTTATTGGATTATAATTTGAAAAATCTGTTTTGAAGATCAGAATAATATTATCTATTAAAAATTTAACTTCACTAGAAGGCATCTATCCCCAAGAAAACCTTACAGTTAGTAAAGACACATACAGCATCGTAGCTAATAGTGAAATGATGTGTTAATCAACATGGGAACAGCTAAAGAAAATACACCCCACATACATGCAAAAAGTCAGACCTATAGGTATTTGTATATGTTTTACAAGTCTACATATGCACCTTAATAAAGACAAATATAAACCCCAAACTGAGGCCTAGGTTTAGGTAAGTATAATCTCTATACTACGAGGGAAAGAAAGGACGAAACCCAAGTTATTAAACCCATTGTTCAGCAGAGGCGTGAACAGCAAAGTGCATCACTGTGTCTTTTCATATGCACGGAAAAACTCAGTTCTCAGTTTCAGAGAAGGAGCTGGAGATAACAAAATTGCTCTATATAATAAAATCAGAGGATTTTTTTTCCCTCCTGAGAGTGAAATTTTTGCTCTTGAGAGAGAAAAAATAGAAGGGCAGAGCTACGTGGTGAAATGGCCAAAGAACTCCTTGGAACATTATAGTACAATTGCATCTTAAATTGCTTGTGCTGCTGTGGTGTCAAATACTCCATCTTCTCAAACTTTAGGAAACATTTGCTCTATACAAAAACTTTGTGTGTGTTTGTGTAGGTGTGGGCAAATTAAGAAAAGGGTCTGAGTTCCATGCTTGGGTTGGAGCCAGGGCAGAGATAAAGACACAGCTAGAAGGTATAGAGAAATGAGGAAAAATTGAAAGGAGCAAGGAAACCAGAGCCATGAAAATGTAAGCCTATCAGTAATTCTCAGAAATCTTGGAAGTGGCATGTTCTTACTATAGGCTAAATAAGAGGGGTTCAAGAATATCTTGTCTAGATCATAAGGAGGAGAGATGTCCTAGCTGGTATGAAGGTTATATATGTTTATAAATGTAATTGTATAATGTTTACAACATTCGTGGTAAAAAAAATTACAAATGGAATATGCTCTAGTGTAAAACAATTTATAAAATACAAAGAGAAAGCCTCTTTTCCCTGGCTCCCTCCTAGTCAGTCCCACTCACTAGCACACTGCAGAGTTCTAGACACTCACATGGTCATTGATATATAAAGAGGCTGAGTTGAACTGTTATCATTAAAGTAAGTGCTTCATGACTCTATGAACTGCCCCGACCTGACTGCGTGACTAGGATATACCAAGAAGTGGTACACTAATTATCTATATTTAGATAGGTAAAGTGATTATAATTGTGCATATTAAGTGACCAAATTAAAAACTACATATTTTAAAGTGTAATTAGACTTATGAGTCCAACTGAACCAGAGAATGAAGAGAACTGCTTCTATGTAGAAGATGAGATCAGTGAGTAAAATACTGTTTTGCAGAAATTGAGAAAAAGAATAGTCCAGATGATTTGACTACGTAATTATTAAATTCGGAAACTAAGTAGAGAACCTGTTTCTTAGGAAAACTTAAGACAAACTCAAGTCTGACCAGAGAGAGCATCTGATAAAACCCCAAGACTAGAGACACCACAGAGGATGAAAAGGCCTTTGACAAAGACATCTGTAAGGACCTGACAAACTCAGGGACGGAATTAAGAGTCACTTTGCTGCCCCTACCCACTGCCTCACCCTATCATACATAACTAATTGATCTCAGCCCTATTTTGCCCAGCTGAGCCGGAGATAAATTAACAATCCCTCTTAAGACAACAGCCCCGGCAGCAACTACCAATGGATCTGAGTTAACACAAGAGATGAAATCTTCTTACCACCCAAGTGATTGGACAAAGAGATGCAGAAATAAGCTCTCTCTAAGTAAAATATCTCCTTGCCCAAGCAGAATTCAGTACATATACTCTGGCTAGAGTGTGAATTATATGTGAATAGCTTTTACCTTGAGGATAAAATAAATTCTTGCCAATCACTCTGTGCCATCAAGTGTTACAGAACAGAGGTAAAAATTTATGTCCTCAAAGCTCTAATCAGGAAATAAATCCACCTCAGTCTTTAAGTTTTAGCAACAAGAAAAAGCCTAGTCATGGTGTAGAAATACAGAAGACCTCACTCCAGCTCTCGACTTCCTCTCTGCTGCCTCACCAGGAAAAACTCAAAGCAGGGATTACCAGCTCCCCTGACATACCCATCAGCCCGCTCTACTCCTAATCATGCAGAGAACAGAAATATCGTGCCACACACTTTTCTGTGGCAGGGGAGGGGGGCAAGATTTCTGCTTAAGAGATCAGAAGAGCAAAGAATTGCATCCTTTCTAGAGAAGGCTCTTGCAAAGTTTCTGCTGATTTGAGCTTTACATGCGGGTGGAAAACCTAGTGTAAGGCATGTGGTTGCATTAATTATAAGATTTCACTTTGACAGTTTAATTAGGAAAAGGAGAGTTGGTGTAGGGCTTGCAGAATTCATGATGAATCACATACTCCAACTGACTTCATTTTCATATTTCAATTATACACATTTCTAACTGATGAACAGCAACATAGCATTTTCTGTTTAATAAATGTGATATCTGTTAGAATTGATAACATTAGTTCAGTAATTACTGAGCCATTATTGCCAGGCTTTTAAAAAACATGGAAAGAAGCCTTAGTTATTAAAGTTTAGCATCACCACAAAACTACATTTTCAAATGTTCCCACTAAAGAGCTTTTTAACAGTGCATTAGCTATGCCTTACAGGTAGAAGGGTAAAACGCACAGCAGGTATTTTGCATGAGACTGATTTTGACCTAATCATACCTTATTTGATTCCCTGACACACCACTGTAGTTATTATGTTCTTTCTAAATCTTTTTCAGAATTTAGGCCAAAAAACAGGGGAGCAGGACTTAGGTTTGAACGACATAACTTAATGCAAGATCATGCAGATTCTGATCTTTGCTTAAAATAATAATAAAATATAACAAAAAATTTATTTTCATCAATCTAAAGATAAATGTAGATTCAAAAGGGAACAAACTTTAAGTGACTCAGTCTGTCAAAACATGTAGAAACTTATGAGTTCTTTCCCAGAGTGTCTGCTTTGAGGTTGGGGAACCATGGTTGAAAAGCTGGGTGTGCTCATAGATGAGCTAGGATCTTTTCTTTTGCATGGGTTAGCAACAAACAGAAGTTCACTCAATGAAATACAGATGTCAGTTTCCTCTGGGACTAAGAAAAAGATCATGCTTTATAATAAACACAACTGCATACACTAGAAGTGAAGCACACTTCTGCTTTTTAAATTACTTCCAAATTTGTTCATAATGATCCTTTTGTGAACCATGTCTTGATTTCCATCTACTTGAACTACCTGCTTACTACTGCTTATCTTGCAAAAGTCTTGATGATATTTTGCTTAGATAAAGCACATTTATGTGTTTGTGTGTGTTACATATATGTATTTGTATATATTTCACAAATATTTCTAGACAGTCAAGCCATAAAAGATAGATTAAAAAAATAGTCTTGCCACATAATATCACCTATTGCATGTTAGAATTATACACGAAAAGGGTTTGTGTTTTACAGTTTCAAAAAATAGGTAATATTTCTTCCCATTATTAGTAATTCACTTCCATTAGTTTCAGGGAGAGCCTTGTGGAATTCAGTATTTTATAGATTGCTTCAGAATGTTAAATAAAATAATGATCATAAAGTGGCTAGTATAGTGTCTAACACTTTGCTCGATAAATGGTAGCTATCATTATCATTAGCGGGCCTGAGATTCTTGTACAAAAACTAAATAATACAAAAATATAAAAGTATAAAAATTATAATCACACAAAAGTAAAAAGTCTGAAAATTGTTTCAAATTTAAAAAGGAAAATCATAAAGAAATGACATTCCTGCCCCCAAATGGCACACCAGTAAGAAATGTTTAAATTTAACGTTCTTAGCTCCTTACTTGACATAAATTGCAGCTTGATCAGTGGGCAAATGACTATTTTCAGGATGTAGAATTGGTCTGCCCTGCCATGTGGTGGCGATATAGATGCAAACAAAAGACAATCAGAAAAGAATAGAATTTAAGAGTTAGAAATTTCCACTTCCCCTCATATTGGAAATAACCGAGGCCCAGAAAAGCAAACCTTTTTTTTTTTTCATAATCACAACAGCTAGTAAATATCAGACTAGATTATATTCTAGTATACTGTTCCGTGCACTTTAACAACAGTTGCCCTCAGGGGATCCCCAATTCCTTTCAGGGTCCGTAAGCTCAAAACTAATTTCCTAATAATCTTAAGATGTTATTTTTCTTTATTAACTCTTTTGACATTTGTGCTAATGGTGAAAAGAAATGGTGGGAAAACTGTTGGCACCTTTGAGTAAATGCAAGCAGCGGCACTGAACGGTACTTGTAGTCCTTGTATTCGGCGCTGCCGCACTCACTATAAAAGATTCAAAATAAAAAGTCAGTTTCATTAAATTTCAAGTCTTGAGTACACATCTTTTTAATATTTTGTGTGACAAAGTGGCAAGCACACCTAAAGCCCTTCTGCATATTGAAGGACAATGGTCGTCTCCAGAAAAAGCACTACGTGATTGTTCAAGTTCCCACTGAATTAGCTACTTTTCTTCAAGGAACACAATTTTTACTTGAAAAAATGAACTTTGATTATTCAGATTTGCTTATTTGGCAGACATTGTCTTGAAAATGACAAAAATGACCCTGTCACTTCAGGGAAAACTATCTGGACAATATTTTTTGCCAAAGGTAAAATTTAAGCTTTCAAGTAAAACTTAGCATTCTGGAAAATTTGTATCTGTCATTGTGACAGCTTCCCAAGAGTTAAAGACTTTTCTGATAAATTACTGGTGACATTAATGAATGTGCTTTATTGATATTGTGTAATAAAATGTGTCGACTTTCAGTAAACATGCATAACTTAGTAAACCAATTTTCAAAATCATCAATAATGATGTTATAAAATAATGCATGGGTAAAGATAAATTTAAAGTATAAGATAGGCCAATGAATTTTTTTATTTTTTGTGAGGAGATCAGCCCTGTGCTAAGATCTGCCAAACCTCCTCTTTTTTTGCTGAGGAAGACTGGCTGTAGGCTAACATCCATGCCCATCTTCCTCCACTTTATATGGGACGCCACCACAGCATGGCCTGCCAAGCTGTGCGTCGGTGTGCGCCCGGGATCCGAATCGGTGTACCCCGGGCTGCTGCAGCGGAGCAAACACACTTAACCGCTTGTACCAGCGGGCCAGCCCCTAGACTGATGAATTTTAATCTAACAAGTATGAGAAGTTCTTGGCATAGTTTCAGATTCTACATTGCAAATAACCTTTGAGAAACTATTACCATTTGTTGAGTTTTGGTGTAGTATCAAAGAAGAATACTCATAATTATCCAAAAATGCTATTAAAATATCTCCCCTTTTCTAACTATATATGTGTATGAGACCAGATTTTCTTCATATTATTTGACCAAAATAACACATAATAACAGATTGAATGCAAAAGCAGGTATGCTTTCTATTAAACCAGACATTAAAGATATTTATAAATATGTAAAATAATGCCATTCTTCTCATTAATATGTGTGTGTTTGGAAAATATAGGGTTTTTTTCATAAAAATATGTTATGTTAATTTTTATTTTACATAAAGTTACTTTATTTTTATGTAAAGTAACGGCTTTAATTTCTTTTTCCTTTTCATCTTCTTTTTTTTTTTTTTTTTTGGTGAGGAAGATAAGCCCTGGGCTAACATCTGTTGCCAATCACCCTCTTTTGGCTGAGGAAGATTGGCCCCGGACTAACATCCATGCTCATCTTCCTCTACTTTATGTATAGGATGCCTGCCACAGCATAGCTTGATAAGCCGTGCATAGGTCCACGCCCCCGATCTGAACCTGTGAACCCCAGGCCGCAGAAGTGGAGTATACAAACTTAACCACACCATTGGGCCAGCCCCTTTAATGTTATTTTTAAGTGAATTAATAAATAGTTTTAAACTTTCTCAGCTTTAATTTCTAATACTGATAAATAATTAGTCACAAAAACAAAAAGTCTTTTTGATCCTCAATAATTTTCAAGACTATAAAAGTCTCTGAGTCCAATAAGCTTGAGAACCACTGCCTTATGCTGTCCAATAGAGGTGACAAATGGGTTTCAAATAGGGTACAAACTTGGATCAGTTGGTAATAGCTGCACAGAATCGGTAGAGAAAGACCTAGAGCCCATGTTTTTAACTATGGAGATAGAAAATTAGAAAATCTGGTGTTCAAGCCACATTTTACCCGAGAATACACTGTGGAACATTCCAGATCTTTCAGGATAGTCCAATGTCCTACTCATCTTCCTCATATTATTAAGCACAGTACCTTTACAGAGTAGATTAGTAAATGTTCATGAATTTAACTGAATCTAATAAAAATATCACCCTAGTGACTCTTTTTACAAATTCTGATATAAGGTAGAGAGCCAGTGGTTATTGTTCTAGGAAGCAAATGCCAAAAAAGAAGTCTTAAGGTGAGGAGAAAATAAAGTAGACAACTACATAGGTTGCATGATTTCAAGGGAACAGAATAAATTTCTACCCATAAATAAAACTTTTTTTAACCTCATAATTAGTGTCTGAATTCATTTTTATAATTGGAGACATGGCATTTTATTCTACAATGAAAATGTCAAAATATAAATATTCTAAGAAGAGGTAGCATATTCATTCAAATTGACAATAAATTTAAAATGATTGATATTATCCAGGTTTTGAAGTGGATCCATCAAATAACACAATTCAAATCACACAATTTGGATCAATCAAATTCCACACAATCAAATGGAAATAATAGAGTAGTAGATCCCAGATGAAAGATGCTCTAGAGATGGTGAAAGGAATAACACTAAGTGGAAAAATTGAAAGTTCAAAAGAAAACTTTTATTTATTTCATAATTTGTTATAAAGCCAGTCATGTTTTGGGATTCCCTAGAACAACAAAAAAAATTCTAATCATGCATTTTCCAGCCCATACACAATATTGTAACACACATAGAATAAAAATCTGCTAAATAAAAATCAGAATGTCACATAACCTAAATCCAGCCTACCGGACTCTTAAATGGCAGCTAACATTCTATCAAGTTACTGTGCTACGTGTCCCATATGCAGACTTCAACAAGACTTTCCTTTCGCAATGGAAGGAGAGGTAGGCCTTCAAATAAGCATAAGAGAAAGAGAACTAGAGAGTAGAGATGAGTAATTGGGTTCAACCCAACCCTGACCTTAGCTCTGTGACTTTGGGCAAGTTTTTTATTTATTTATTTATTTTTATTTATTTATGTTTTTGTGAGGAAGATCAGCCCTGAGCTAACATCCATGCCAATCCTTGTCTTTTGGCTGAGGAAGACTGGCCCTGAGCTGACATCCGTGCTCACCTTCCTCCACTTTATGTGGGACGCCGCCACAGCATGGCCTGACAAGCAGTGCGACAGTGGGCGCCTAGGATCCGAACTGGGCTGCCAGCAGTGGAGTGCGTGCACTTAACCACTACGCCACAGGGCCGGCCCTGGGCAAGTTCTTTATGCTCTCCGGGTCTCAGTTTTCCCTTAAGGGAAAGGATCTAATGATCTTTTTTGAAATATAAAATGCAATAGTTTTAAATTTAATTATTTAGATAGGAAATTAACATTTCTGTCACAGACATTATTTTTAGCATGTCTCATTGGAATTTTGTAGAACAATATTTCCTTCAAGGAAAATCAGAATACAGAATATTAAAAGCATTTTAATGAGACAAATTATGTGAGGAGAAAAATCTATATTTAAGCAACTCTTTTGTTTATCTCAATTTTTCGTTAACCAGTTAAGAACATATACTCTTTCACTTTGCTTTCTCCAGCAATGCCCAAAGGGCTACCACCTGAATAATAAAAAAAATGCTTATAAAGAGTTTAAAATGGGAATTTGTTTCTATCAAAATCCATCTCTGGCCATTTCCTAGGGGAATTTTAAGAGTTCAAGATGTCAGAATCATGTATTTTCCAGCCCTTTAAAAAATGTTACACGGTAGAGAATGAAAATCTACTCTTTTCCTCTTTTTGTTATCTCAAGAAATGCTAAAAATAATTTTTTGTGTGTGGTACAGTGTTTGTCATTTTAAGTCTGTTGACAACTATGTCTAGTCATGTTTTCCCTTTACTGTTTGTTGAATAGGATTCCAATCCTGGCGTCACTTTAGAGTGGAAAGAGTAGTCTTTTTTAATATAAGGGCTAGTGTCACATTGTTAACTCTCAATAGCTTTAAAACTCTCCCTCTCATTTTTAAAATGCGTTGTACCAATATATATATATATTTTAATATTCTTTACCAATAACAGCTGTACACTAGATTTCGTTAGACCACCAAAATGACCAGTCACCCAGATTCTCTACCTGGGCTAAGTGTATCAGTTACTATCCCTAATCCCCCCTTTTACTTTTAGCCTATTTTTTTATTTGGAACTCTTTGACATGTTGATATTTGTATGAATTTCCCCTAAGCTCTTAAAAAAATCTAAGAAACAAAATGTAATTAAACATCAGAAAACAGGAGAATGGCTGTCAAACTATCTCATGATTACAATAGATTTATTGGGAGAAACTTTTCATCTTACTTGCCAAAGGCTGCATGACTGACAGAATTATTGACTTGGAGCATGAAATGAAGAACAGTTGTCAATATGGAGCATTTTTTTTAACCCAGTTAATCAACAAAGATTCCTATGTTGGTCTTCAGACCAACATAGTTCCCAGTAATAATACTTCAGACTATAAAATTTGCTCTGTGTGCCCGACTGCATACAGGCCATTGCCTCTGTGCCAAAGATCCCAGAACTCACTTTGGGTTGCTGGAGGGGAATGACTTTAAGGAGATAAAGTCTGGAACTGGGCTGGTCATCTCATTAATTAATATCCATAATAATCGAAATAATGATGTCCAGTCTTAATTTATTTCTTAATGTTCTCTTTGTACTGGAGTTTCTAAATTATTTTTAAAATTCCAGGAAAAGCATTTGTAACAAATATAGAAATTCTCTCAAATTTTGCTGTCCCTTAAAATACAAGTCAAGGATCAATTATCAAAACAAACTCATTCCGTTAATCAGTTTACAAAGGTGCAAATTGTTTGTCAGAATACAATGCCAGGGAGGCTGCTTTGTTTAATGACATCCTAACAGCAAGAATCCCTGGGGCAGGAAGCAAGTAATCAAGAATCCATCTCTGAAACTTTGAGAATGCTGGCAACAGTCTACCATAACGCATGGTTATAGGGAGACCTTGTACAGAGAAGAACAATACACTGAAATAGACCAGACTTGTTATGAAACAATAAACTTAAATATAACTCTGGACCTGATAGAGCTAAGCGATTTTTTGCCTTCTAGGATCAAATTTAACACTCTAGGCTAAATAGTTCAAATAGATTTTTCTACTGTCCACTTCATATGCCTGAAAGCACATACCATAATCACATTTTGGTGTGCAACTTCAACAATGTGTGTGTGTCCACAGAGGGTCATGATGTCGTTAAAACCCAACTTGAATGGCTACGGGACTGATGTAGAGATTGTTTGGTCAATCAAACAGATTATCTGAGGGCTTCCAGCACTCACCCTGCATTAGAAGAGATAAAGAATGCAAAAAAGGTGTTATAGTACCTTGTACAAATACAGCAGCCGGAAATTTGTATGCAAGTGAAATACCAAGTGAAGAGTTATAGGATTTGAGAGGAAAGAAAAGTGCGAGGCTGAACTGAAGAACTGGATTGAGCTTGAATGGGCAGAGAAGCAGCAGCAGCAGACACTGAAGAAAGGTGAGGAGGTAGAGAATTGTACGTTATGTAGAGTAGACAGCGAGTCCCCTGCCCTGGCCCGAAGGCAAGGGTTCTTGAGAGAGAGTAGTGGAGGGCAAGTCCAGAGGGCAGGATGAGACCCAATCCTGCAGTGTAGGGCCGGCCTTTCAGACATGATCCCATTTTTTCAGCACAGTATCTCATGACTTAGGGAGAATGCTGTGAGGGTTACATGACAAGCATCGTTTTCCCTGACTTAGAGGTGGGGTCAGGAATGCTGGGAAGAGGTCAGGGTCACACAGAGAGTGACACAGGGAATGACAGAGAGTCCTGTTTCCCAGTCCAGCCATCTCTCAGCCAAGATACACTACACTCTCCCTGCCTCTTTCCCAGGTTCCAAAACACTGAAATGGAATGACCGTGCTGGAATGAGCTAAAATGCTGGAACTGCCCCTTATTTTTTCCTTTCTCTGTGACGAGAAAGAAAAGAGAGGAGGACTATTGAACTTTAAACTTCCTGATAAACTATAATGTGGGAAAGTGCCATTTTTAGGTTTACATGAAGGAGCTACCTCTGAGAATGGCCTCTTGGCCTGTGAAAAACTAGAAACATCCCAGGAAGTCACTGAAATGTTGTAGTACTGTGAGAATTTGTATAAAAATAAACACTGGATTATTTCAGGCCTAGTCCCCTGAGAAAATGAGCCAGAATTACTCAGAACTACTAGCCTAATCTTGACAGAACAGAGGAAATTAACAACTGAAGCCAGATTTTTTTCCCTTCCTAAAAAAAAAAAAAAAAAAAAAAACCTATTTGTGATATTTTGGAAAATGGAAAAAGAATCAGGTTAACCATGTGATTCAAATGACCCTGAAACTAAGATGGCTGAGTTTCCTGATGAGACAATACAGTGCAGACTAGTGCTTCTCGGAAGGTGTCAGCTGGAAGCCACAGAGGCAGGAAAGTTTGAATTCATGGATTCAAAGAAGCACATAATTCAACTCTCTGTAAACTCTATTCTGGAAAGCTTGGTTTAAAAAAAAAAAGATTTTTTAAAGTTTTGCTCAATTTTTTTTTTTCCTCAGGAGAGATAAAGATTTAGAAGTCAAAGGAAGCACATACTATCACATGTCACTGGGGGAGCTGCCCCTACGCTTGACTAGAGGGCTTCCTTTCCACTGAAAAATAATTTCCCATTGAATCTCTGGTTTGAAAAATCTCACTGAGAATGCCAAATCATCCCATGATCTAATTCATATTTGTAACAAGAATGACTAAACAACAGCTCAGAGTCGTTTATTGAATTGTGGAAGACAATGCTTCTCGGCAACACCACCTAATATAGTTTAGTTCAGTCAGTACAGCACGTATATCCTTGGTACCTTCCATGTGCCCAGCACTGTTTTTTCAGCTGTAAAAGTGTAAACCACAAGCCTTCTGCTCAAGGAATTGGGCCACTTCTACACAAAGGCAGAGCTGTTGGATCCATAGCTTCCAGACTTGCACTTTCCTGGGGCCACAGAGAAAATCCAGGGACATAACATGGAGCAGACAAGGAAGATAAAGTCAACATCATGCCCCCTTATTCCTTACAGCTATGACCCCTTTATTACTAATGCAAAACATTAACTCATGGAAGAGAATTTGGAGTGTCACAAGAGACAATATAGTTTCTGCTAAGACTGAAAGATTGGCCAGACAGTTTGGGGTTATTATGTCTAATCACACAGAAAAATAGGAAAAGAAAAGTGGGAATGTGGGTGGTTTTTCTCTCTCTGTGCTTGAGTGTGTCCCTGGGAAGACTGTGTTCCATTTAGGGACCAGGATCTCTACCTTAAAGAGCCCACAGTTGCAAGGACAGGAAGTACAAAGTCCCCCAGTAGATCATTGAGGATGATAAGTACCACTCCTGCTTCCTAACCTTAATAGAGACCAAATTCCCAGCCCTATGAATTTCTCTATCAGACACATGCCACGTAGAGGTCTCTGATCCAGCCAGATCATAGCGCCACATCCTTCCAGAGCATTGCCTCTGAGAAGGTGATTCATCTCTGCATTCACCAGGCCATTCTAATACTCTATCCACCTAATAACTTCTGGATGCTGTGGTATTTGATGCAACCCACAGACTCCATGGTCACGGTCTTGCTCCTGCACCTCTTTAACTTTGAAGTGGGCTCACGGGTAAGATTCTGTGCACTGTGAGATTCCATGGCGTGGAATAAGTGCCATGGATAAGGCACTCTGAAAGTGGATGATGGTGACTTGGAGAGCAAAAAAGATGAACTCACATTCAGAACAGTCATCTATTTATGTGAGAACGAAGCGCTAGGTCTTCCAGATCAAAAGAGACTCAACTTCTACAAGTGGTTGTTTGGTCTCTTCAAGAAATAGAGACATATCAGAGATTCAGCCTTGGTAATAGCTAGATTAGCCTTGGCAAGTGAAAGTAACTCTGTCGAGTGCAGGTGAAGCCTTCATCTCTGCTGCTGGGTCCTCTCTAGTTATGTGCCCATTATACCAGTTCTGGGTGGCTGATCACAAAGGCAGACTAATGTCTACCAACTGAGTCATTTGTATCTAGTTTATAGTTCCATGACTCTTACACAATGATGCCTTCTGGTGGGTATTCACAAGCCATACAAAGATCTTCACACTTTGTGTCCGCTCCCTTGTGTCCATCCACAACTTCTACTTCAGGCATTCCTGTCATCAAACTTCCAGGCCCCTGAGAAGTCATCCAGACCATTTGAGGTACTCATGACTGTATATATTCTCAACTCAGGCCACTTCTTCCACAAAAGTAGGTAACCAGGTACATCACTAGAAACTCTGACAATGGAAAAGTTGTCTCTTACCACTATCTAACTATAGCTTATAATGCAACCACATTCATTTTTGGTTTGACCCACATAACGAGCTAACGTATTTGATTATATGGTGAGGACTCAGTTGAACATTTGGCTCATCCATAAACCAAGCTTGGACTTTTTTCTCCTCCTTCAGCGGTCATAAAGGACGTCCCTATACGGCTATAGACATGAGCTGAGAAACGGTGCTGGAGCAACCATATTGGTTGACATAGAAGAGGAGAGGTCTAAGCTACCTCCTTATGCAGTTTTCTTGTGCTTTCTGATCTGCTCAGGCACCACACAAACTTGTCATTGATTATGATGGGCTGCTGCTGGGGCTTAATGCCTTGGAGCATCCAACAGAACCCAGGTCATAAGGGTTTGTACCAGCATCCAGTAACATGCCGGGAGCTATTTCCCCACTGCAGATGGCATGGCCTTCCTCTGGAACCATAGGGCTTTGATATGATTCTTCCAATGGGCTTGCCATAAGCTTCACACTGCATCTTCTCCCACCACTGCCACCTTCAGCATCATAGGGTCTGCTAGATAGTATACCTTAGGGGGACAATTGTTTGCATTATAGCCTGAATCTGCTGCAAAGCACTTTCCTGCACCAGGCCCCACACAAAGCTAACAGTCTTCTGTATCATTCAGCACATCAGCTAGAACAATATTTCTAAGTATGGAAGCTATTGCCTCCAGAACACAAAAAGGCTTACCAAATGTTGTGCCTTCTTTGTGGTTGGGGAAGTAAATAGCAATTTGTCTTTAATTTTAGATGAAATATGCCAGCATGCCTTTGACCACTGGGCCCCTAAAAACTACAGAAGTATCAGGTGTCTGAATCTTCAGTGGGTTTATCTTCCACCCTCTGGGGCACCTGTGTCTTACCAAGACCTCCAGCATGCTAATCAGCTCTCTCTCATTCTTCCTCGTCAGAATGATATCATTAATGTAATAAATCAATGTGATGCTCTATGGGAAGTCTAGATGGTCCAGATACCTTCTGATTATACTATGACAGAAAGTGGGAGAGTTAACATATACCTGGAACAAAACTTTAAATGTATATTATTGTCCTTTTCACGTGAGTGCAAACTTTCACATGCTCTTTTCTGATTATGATAGAAAAGAATAAATTTGTTACTTCAAGCCTCATACCATATATCTGAGAATTTATTACTTAACTCAAGCAAGGATACCACATCCAGCACAGCACTGCAATCAGTGCTCTTACTTGGTTGAGCTTATAGCAGTTTACAGTCATTTTCAAAGGTCTATTCTGTTTCTGCAGGGACTGGACTTGTGAATTAAATAGAGATATGGTAGAGACTACCGACCCCGGATCCTTAGGATCTTTAAGGATGATTCCAACCTGTATCATCCGTCCCAGAAAGCAATGCTGTTTTTGATTCCCTATCTTGGTGGGAGGAGGAGGCAATCCTAAAGGCTTCTCCTCGGTATCCTCCACTCTAAAAGCTCTTACTCCACTGTCCAAGAATTCAGTTGGTGTTAATCCAACTGCTGAGTATCTTGATTCTAAAGTTTACATTTGGGGATTGGGTAAATGACAACTGTGTGGGTCCAAACACCTAGTAGACCTGCTGTAAGCTGGCCCTTGGCCAGGACTCTATTGAGTACTTGGCACTTGTATTCTCCCTACTCTAACAGGGACATGATAATTCTTCAGGTCTTCCAGGTGACAATGTCAATTCAGACCCTGGATCAAATAGCCCTGGAAATGTCTGGCATTTCCCTTTCCCGAGTCCGTGGGCACCTAAGTAAATATCCATAGATCCTCTTGGGGAAAGATCAGGGGAATCATTACAGTATATACTTGACATTGTACTGCCAAGTGTTCTCTGAGGGATCTAGCCACCTCATCAGTCACTGGATTCTGCGTCTGAAAACTGACTCAGTTTCCAAAACTGGGTAAGAGAATGTAGCTTCCTTTCTGAGCAATGACCCTCAGATGCCTTCTCATCCATTCTTGTCTTCTTTTTGTTATATATATTAAGTAGCTCACATGCTAACTATTTTGACCTAGCATGTTCTATTAACCACCACACTTCCTTGTGGACAGCCTCCTTGGCTGTTCTTCTGGCCTTTCCAATTCTTAAAATAATTGTGAAACCTCTGGCTTTTAGTGGTTAAGCACTGCCACCTCAGCTTCATTGCTTTAGAGACCCATCATTCTCATGAGCTCATGAAAATCCCAGTTCAATGACTGCCACTCCTGCCATCAGCCCTGGCCTGCACAGAAAAGCTACCACTAAACTTCTCAGAGATGCTGATACTCCTCTCACCAAGGAGTTTCTGATGGCCTTGGTGAATGGAATGTCCCAGGGTCCTCCCTGCAACACAATCCACTGGCGGGTCTTTTGACCTCACGTAATATATGCATTCCAGCATGCCCACTTGCCTGAGTCTTTTAATCCCTTCCTCCACTACCTGCCACAGCAAATCAAGCATTTTATTTTACCCAGTGTGGGCCATCACTGTCTCCAGGCTTCAAAGAGCCACTCTAGCAATGGGTGTTCCTCTTTCCCTGGAGTCCTTGACAAGGTGTTAAATCGCATGGGAAGATACAATGCCCTTAAGCTAATGAATTGTTGTTTATCCAGTCTTATATCCTGGCCCCCTTGATCAAGCACCCTCAAAATCCAATCCCCTGGCTCCTATCAGTGCATGCTAGCTCATCCTTGCAGCTCCTTCAATATGATTGTTGTAAATATATCCTTTACCCCGATTCTCAAATTCCCAAAGTATCTTTTATTTGCCCTCAATGGCATTAAGATCAAGCCGTCACACATATGCTTGTAATAAAGAACACAGCCATTCATTTATGCCACAAAAGTATTTAATTTTAATTTTAAAAATGTATATCTGTCCAGATACTTTTAGAGCAGGCAGTAGAAACTCTCATGGTTGTCCTTAGGTTCTGATTCATCCTAAGCCTGGATTCCCTCATAGTCACAAAATGGCTGCCAGTGACAATTGGGCCTGGCTACTGCTTTGTTTATGTCTAGTAACATGGAAAGAGAAAAAAAATTTTCTTTCCCCAAGCAGAAATGAAAATCCTGCTCTCTAGTCTGATTGGGGCTGTTTGGCCCACATGCCCACCACTGGCACTGGACCGTGAGAATCACTGGGGGATGCTGTGGACTGATTGGCTCTACCTTGACTAATTCATTAACCACAGTCATAGTAGGTAGGGATTCTTGTCTTTTTGTATATTTCTTTTGTTTATTTGTGATATTTTTGTTTTGTTTTGCTTTTTTCCTGTTTTCACAGCTATATTCTCAGGGCGTAGAACAGTGCCTGGCCATAATTGGCACTCAGTAAATATTTGTTGGATGAATTAATTAATTAGGATGCCCTTCTGAAGCTGGGGATAGGGTGGGTTTCTGAACAGAATTGAGGACCTGTTAGGAAAGGGAAATGGACACAGAGTAATCAGCCAATATCATCTGCCCGTCTGTTTTGAAGCAGACTTGGAGTAAGTAATTCTTTCCCAAGCTGTGGGCTGCTACATGTCTGTCTCAAGAGAAGAAAAATACCATTTCAACTGATGACTAGAACTAATCAAGCAAGCGTTATCTGTCCCTAGGTGTTAGTTCTGCTTCAGTTTGGAAATATTTAGTTTTCTTGGTAATAATAAAAGTTACAGCAGTTTTTTCTATTTTAAATAATTAGTACTTTACAATGCTCTTAAGATGTTGTACTTTTAAAACCGTCAGACATTCATATGTCTGATATTCAAAATAATAACTCTCAAGCAATATGATATATAAAGTGAGAATTCAATATCTTCCGCCATTAACAACATCATTAATAACAAATGTCTGTTTAATTACTCTTGCTAAGATTAAAAAGGCCATTATTCTTGTAACTTGAGAAATTCATTAGCTGGAAAAGGCTGTTTAATGACAAATGTACTCCTTAAAGATGCAGTCCCCAATATTCAAAGGTATTTCTGACATTCATGCATTTGGATTACTTTATAAAAGCACTACCCAACTGTGCTGAAGATCATGCTGTGACAATAAGCAAGCACTGTAACATTTCAAAATCAGAAATGAAGCTACAAGACATTTTACAATACCGTACAGAGTCTGTTCTTTCGAATATTTAAACTTCACACACTGAGCCCATTATTCATCCTTCACCTCTCACTAATTCTGTGCTCAAATGAGTCTTGTACCAATACAGCGCATCCTAAGGTACAGTTAATATTCATAAGCACCTCCTCCAAAGGGATTCAGAGCCATAACTTAAGATCTCTGCAAGTCAATTTTAAAGTTTGAGACTTCAAGGAATTTAGACCCATTAAATGAAAATTACAAGATGAGATTTAGAACAACATCTTTCTTAATCCACTATTTCAGCTCTATATATTTTTAGCACAGAAACCTGCTTAACATTTAGTAAAAATTAGATCAGTGACAGTGTACTCACAGAAAGCAATTCAAATTGCTTCAGCAGTAATGGTTATATACCATGTGTTGTATCGTTCTTTCACTATTTTGCCACTCTGAACCATAAAGAGAGTTATAAAACAAGCTATAATGAAGCATATATCCTTACTTCTAGGATCCACCTACTTACCGAATTTGAGTCACGTTTCATACTCTTATGTTTGGGGCTCTGAGAGACAAGATTTCAGCAACAGATGGGCAGGAAGAACTTCAGAGTTCAAGCCAACCAAGGTGAATTACTATCTGAGAGAACGTTGCTGCTCAGAAAGAGGAATAAGTGTGTTGCAATAAGAGAATGTTCTCTCTTCTTTCCTTACTTCATCCAATAAATATAAATTGAGTACCTCCTCAGTGTCAGGAACTAGGCTCCCATCTGTCTAGAGTTGACTAAGACACAGTGTCTGCCATCAAGGAACTCTTAGAACCTGGTTGATGCTGCTAAACCCGTTGGCCAGTAGATGCAATCCTGTTGCACGTGCTGTGCTAGACATTTGTGCAGGATATAGTAGGACACAAAAAGGGAGTGAGAAGTTCTGTAGAGTCGGTAAAGGCATAAAAAAAGGAAGAGAAGAATTAAATTTTGATGGATCTTAAAGGATAAAGAGGGGTTTGGTCGTTTTTCCATACTTGTCTTTCATAGATAGAGCAGAATGGGTGAAGTGAGAATCTGAAGCAACCTCGAATTTTATCCGGTGAGTTTGATTCCTTTTCCTCCCTTGCACAGGGGCACAATTAGTCTTATTTTGTTTGTTTGTTTCCATTCGTCTGGAGATGCACCGGATACAACAAGTTCATGGTTTCAGCACCATTTGTCATGTTGCTTTTTGGATTGCTTACCTTTGAGAAAGGCAAGGTCTTCTAAACTTTGTCTAATCAATTTTTATCTATCATTCCTCTCCATTCTGGTGCACTGGTGCTCAAAGTATAAACTTACGAGGATCTTAACCAAAAGCAATAAGCTGATTTTTCTTCATTTCTCTTGAAAATACAGCGCCTACGTGATTTTACACACCTGGGATGATTAGGTTCATCAGTGGTGTTGTAACAATTTGTGATATTTAGTCAAATGAGAGTAACACATACCTGATTATGCAGAAAATAAGAATAACTCACTCTAAGGAGGAAACTCTCTGTTAAAGCCAGCCATCCACGGAATAGACTGCTTTCTAACTTGCTAAATTCCCTGATATTGGAGGTAAGAAAGCCAAAGTTCATTGACATTAATTAGGGAAGTTGAAATATATCTCTGTTTTGGAAAGGTTATTTGGATTACATGACCTGAAATCTCTAAGATTTTTATGATTCTATAAAATATGGTTTTAAACAAGAGGAATTCCTATAGCAATCATCTTTTTGGTCTTTAAATATTTCAAGGCAACAATATCTTTGTTCTCTCAAATATAAAACAAAGGTATCAAAAACAAGTACATTAATGCGGCATGTTTTCTTGCTTGGAACTTTTTACCAACTTAATGCCTGTAAATTTTAATGAATATAAGTAACGTAGGGCCAAAAACAAGATACTAAGTGGCATCCTCATCTATATCGATGACACTCTTGTCAACACACATAGAGTGTTTTTACTTGATGACATGAATTGCTCTGTGACCCTTGCTGGAGCTTAATGTCTAAATTTAGCTATGCTACCCTTCCCTGAAAGAAGTCATAGAAATAGTAGACAGAGCTCTATCTGGGAAGACTCTTTAGCTGTTGGAGTTCTGGTAGAGAATCAGGACAGGATACTATGGCCATGGAATCCCTGCAGCTTTTAAAGATTGCAGACACTCACAGTGAGTCTCTTAGGGCTGGGACCCCATCCTCATGGGAGAGGTCTGATATCTGTGCAGTGTCCACAGCTTGGCATGAGTCTGTTTAGAGACCTAAGCCAGCCATCAGCTTGGCTCTGCCTTTGTTCTCCTAATGGTTTTATTTTTTTGAAGTTTCTAGTGAAGGAAATCATATATAATTCTTCACAGAATGAAAAGTTCAGAAAATGCATAAAGATAATTCAAATAAACTACATGTTTTCTAGAGAACCTTCTCTTACACTGCTTCAACTCCAACATCTCTATCCCTTTGAGTCTGCTCCATAGAGGATGAAAGGGTCTTCTTGGCAAACTCATTTGATCTCATTGTCAGAAACAGAATATTAGCCCGCATGACTGGGGTTTTACTCATAGCATGCTTTTCCTCATACACATATACAAACACATGCCCGCAGATATTTTAAACTTGAGTTTGCATTTCCATGGGAACTAAATAGACATTTATAGTACAGATAAAAATGAAAGGAGAAGAGATTTTTTTCCTTCTATAAAAGAATTCTGTGAAACTCTATTGGGAAAATTAAAAGGTAAGAGTGTAACTCTTTAAGTGGAAAAAAGCTTCAGTTTTTGCCATGAACATTAAAATTCACACAAAATTCGTTGAAAGTCTAGCCTAGGAGAAAAAAAATACGTGTGTGTGTGTGCATGTATGTGTGTGCATACATACGCATATACATTATAGAAATAGATAAAAATGTATTGTTTCAATTTATTTAACAGGTGAGTAGTTTTTACTTTAAAAAATCCATGCAAATAAAACACATCAAAATATTTTACATAGAAATTAATTTTCAGTGAAAGTGATCAAGTTGTCATTTCATGAAATAAATAGCTTCACAAGTAGCACAAAGAGTTTCACATTTGATAAACCACCTTGAATTTGATTCTTTGGTAAGTGGGTTGGAAGACTTTGGAGGAAAATTTTGACTCATAGTCAGAGCTTTGTAGTCAAGACAAAGTAATAGGAAGAGGATAGAATGGAACATGTGATTCCTCATATAGTCCTAACAGAAAACCTTTTAAGCTAACTTCATGAAAAGAAAGCAAAATTTAGTATAAGGATAAAGGAACTCAAGAATAGGGACGCAGCTGAGCTTCAGGAAGAAGTATGCTAAAATCAAGGATTCAAGTGCCATAGGTAATTCGGGAAATCTTGTCTCCTAATCTCTCATTACCCATAACTCTTTTTACCCATATGTTTATTCTTGTCAAGATCTCAGGCTAGACCAGCTCTCTCTGCTTCCTAAGTCATTTGAAATTAAAAAGTTCCTTCAAGTTCTTCATTTTATAAAGAGTGGTCAGAGTAAAGCTAGAATGTATTAGGTATAAATAAGTCCATATTCTGATCCAGCTATTCCACTGTTGGGTATTTATCCAAAGAACTTGAAAACACCAATTTGCAAAGGTACATGCACCCCTGTGTTCATTGCAGCATTATTCACAATAGCCAAGACTTGGAAGCAACCTAAGTGCCCATCAAGGGACGAATGGATAAAGAAGATGTGGTATATATACACAATGGAATACTACTCAGCCATAAGAAACGATGAAATCCAGCCATTTGTGACAACATGGATGGACATTGAGGGTATAATGCAAAGTGAAATAAGTCAGAGGGAGAAGGTCAAATACCATATGATTTCCTTCATTAAGTAGTAGATAATAACAACAATAAACAAACACATAGGGACAGAGATTGGATTGGTGGTTACCAGAGGGGAAGGGGGGAGGGAGGAGGGTGAAAGGGATCATTTGGTACATGCGTGTGGTGATGGGTTGTAATTAGTATTTTGGTGGTGAACATGATGTAGTCCATGCAGAAATAGAAGTACAATGATGTACACCTGAAATTTTTACAATGTTATAAACCAATAAAAAAAATTAAAAAAAAAAAATAAGTCCATATTCAAACCCTCTGATTGCCTACCTTGGGTAAGATATCTAACTTGGACCAATCAACTGTGGTAAAGTGAATAGAAGTACATTATATGAAAATGGTTGCCTCGGCTGTTGCTAGGGGGATTGAAGGGGAATAGTAGTCTTCAGGAAAGTGCCAGGCAATAAATTCAACCGCAGTCCTTGTGCACCAGGTAGATTTCAAAGACTGTGTGAGTGAGAAGTATAGCCAGGGAACAGTCACAATAAATGATGAGGGAGTTATGTGAGCCATTCTTTATCTCTGGATTAAGAAGAAAGTCAGAAAGCTGTACAGGAGTCAGAGTATTAGGAGATAAACTATGGTGAGAGGATTAGGCAGCTTTACAAATTTTTCTGTCAGCCACTTAAATAAATAATAGAAGGGATAGTACACATTTTAAAGTACATAGTGATGTCAGAATATCACCTGGGAAAGTTCTCACTGGAAACCTCAAGTTACATACATTGTCTTTGAGAATTTTCCTTAATCAAGTTAGACTTGTTTAGCAGACTTATAGGCTCAAATACTTAACTTTTTAAGGGTCTGAAAGCAAATCCATCTCTCCAAGGCAGATTCATGTTAAGTCCCCCACTGAATCAGTCATGAGACTGTTTTATAAGCTCCAACGCAAAATAACATCCTACACACATATAGTTATAGATATAGACATGGTATATAGATTTACTGTGTGATATAAACACCAATGCAGTGCAATTTCACATGTGCCAGAATACTCACGTGAACATGACAGGTGTATTCTTTCTTAAAATTAAGAAACATAGGGAGCAACTTCTTAAATTTCTCTTACTGATATCATTGCACATGTTTACACAGTATGTAAAAGACATGTGTATAGCAAAACATAGTGAACATCCTAAATTAACGACATGCTTGTTGAAGTATAGTAAAATGGAAAACTATACAACCATTTAAGAAATGATGCTCTATGTTCCAGATCAAAAGGCTCTGCCTTCCTTCACTATAGGCAGTATTGCTTTAAAAGAAAAGACATATGGGATGCAAAATCATAATCAGAATACTAAGTTATGACTTTACGGTGAGAAATACTATTACTTCAGCAATCAGAATACTCATGTCCAGATGACCAGCCAGTTTTCTCCCCTAAAAGCAGACCTATGTGGAAAACCAAATAATAATCAAGAGCTTGCTCAGTGAGCGTGGACCTGGAACAAGAGGATTTAGTGAGCTAAATCAGTGTTTAATGGCATCAAGACAAGCGAGTCTTGTGTCTCCATTTGTAGATAATGGAGACGGTCGTTCTATGAGGTTTGGAATACTTGAATGTTGTTGCTACAACACGCTGTAGTCTTTTCCTCAGAAATCATGGTTTAGCAAATGGGACTACACAGCTCAAAAGTGCTTTAGCTAAGTAAGGCTCCCTCCCTTGGGAAAGCCGCATGGGCACATCCAAAGTTTCCCTCTGTGACTTTCCTTTCCCTAGACTTCAGGGCTGACTAGTCCCCTTATTGTTGAGATGCATTTTTTCTTTAATATCTTCATTCAGGATGCAGTTTGCTATGGGGTATCTTTGAACTAATTTAATATTTCCCAACTTTAATACAGTGATGTAAAAATTTTAGTCTAACTTTCCAGGGACAGTCTCATTTCCCTCATTTCCAAATTCTTCAGGGAAGTTTCACTTTAAACCTCGTATAATCAATCTGCAGTTTCTCTTATACATTATTCTGCGGTTCCTTAGTAATCTACTCCAAGTGAGAGAAAGTAAATATTGGTTGCAGGATGTTTAAAAGTCTTGGGTTTCACCCTGGCTGACTGCAAGCCATCCAGGAACTTCCACAGTAAGCCACAAGAAGAAGAATCTAGGATCAACCTAGGAACAAATCCAAATGCAGAACTTGACTCTGAATGAGACTATCCACAATTCGCATCCAGAGTGGGGTCATGGCATCAGGAAGAGGCAATATTTGAAATCTTGTACGAGGCAATATTTGAAATCTTGTACTCGGCAATATCATGGTGCTGAGTGGTATCCCAGTTTGCATTAGGACCCCAGACAGTGGCTATAGAAATGCGAGAATGTGCCAGTTTCTCAGAGAGAAGGTATACTGTTAATTCACAGTAAATATTAAAGAAAACAAAGGTGATACAGCAAGATCAATAGCAGACAAAATAAAATTAAGGATAAATAGCATTAATAAAGATAAAAAGGGAACTTACATAATGTTAAAACAATCCACCAACAGAATATTATAACTGACCTTACATATGCCTAAAAAGATAACTTTGACTAGATAAAAGAAAACCTTACAGAAATACAAGAAAAATGCTGACAAAACCTCAATCAAAATGGAATATTTTAGCATTCCTCTGTCTGAAACTGACAAAACAAACAGACCAAAAAAGTAAAAAGATATATAAAATTTGAACAACACATTTAAATGACTCTCTTTATAAGATATATTTAGAATACTGTACTCCCTAAAATATAAAACATGCATTCTTTTTAAGCACAGATAGAAACTTTTACATATATTGATCTAGTGTTAGGTCACAAAGAAATCTCAACAAATTAAAAAAATCACTACTACACAAACCACATTCTCTGATCATAGTTAAATAAGAAATCAATAATAAAAATACAATGCAGTATATGTTTGGAAACTGAAAATGCATTTCTAAATGGCTCTTAGGTTAAAAAATAAACTAAATAAAGCATACAATAAAGAGTAATTCATCAAATAATGCATTGGTTAAAGAGTAAAGGGGAAATTATGAAGTATTTAGAATTGAGTGACAATGAAAGAATTGTATTAAAAAAAAAACTCATGGAATGCATCTAATTCAAAATTAAGAGGTAAGTTTATAACTTGAAATAGATTTGTTAAAAAATAAGAATGATTCAAAATCATCAGCTTAGAACTCAGAAAATCAGCAAAAGAGCAGAGTAAAATCAAAGAAAGAAATAAGCAAGAAATAAAGGTAGTAAAAGTTAATGAAATAGAAAAAATTATAGAAATTATGAATGAAAGTTTATACATTAGAAAAACTAGTAAAAAAACACTTAGAAGACTGATCCAGAAAGACAGACAGAGAATGATAGAGAACAAGTTAAAAGTACTAAAAGTTTAAAAAAAGATGAATATAACCACTGAAAGTGTAGGGATTTTTAAATCATAATACTATAAACAAATGACCACATTTTTAAAATTTCAAAGAAATATTTACTTTTCTAGAAAAATATACATTATCAAAATTGACTACAGAATAAGTGAAAAATTTTAAGGGTCGTGAATATTCAAAAACATAAATCCCTAATCCCAAACCAGTTCCCATGAAAAAGATATGAACCAGAGACAATTTTAGAAACAATTCTGCAAAGCTTTCAATAAACAAATAATTCCTATTTTATGAAAACTGTTCAAGAGACTTGCAAAGAGGAAAAGCTACCTAACTCATTTCATGAAGTTAATATGATTCTCAAACCAGACAAGACTATTCATGAAACTTGAAAAACAGATTTTAAAATTTGTGTCTAAGAGTAAAGAGCTGAAAATAACAATGACAATTTTGAAGAAGAAAGAAGAGGAGAAGGAGGGGCTTACTGGACAATGGGACATAATCAAGAGCCCAGAAATGTACCTAGACATAAATGGTAATTTTCTATATAGCTAAATATTTGCACTCTGGTGAGAAAAGAACAAATATTTAATATAAAATGCTGGATCATTTTGCTATCTACAGGGAAAACAATTTCTTGTTCTCTATGGATAGGAAAATCAAGTAGAACAAGGAATTGGATTCCTCCACACACCACATACAAAATCAATTCCAAACAGCTAGCTAGTTAAGAAACTATTATGTAAAGGATAAAACTTTAAAACTTTTAGCAGAAAATTTTAGAGAATATTTTAAGGCCGTAGTAAAGAAGAATTATGTCTTAAATAGGAAACACAAAAGGGAGGAAAAAAGTAAATTGACTATATTAAAGTTTAAAACTATGCTGTAACAAAAGATTCCATAAACCTAGCTAAAAGACACATTCATTTAATTTCAAAACACATTCTTGGAAAAGATAATTGTATCCTGTATAACAAACAAGGAGAAAGTATCCAGCATATATAAAATACGATAGATAAGAAAATTGCAATTACCCAATAGAAAAAATGGGCAAAAATTACAAACATTCACAGATGGGAAAAGCTCAATGACCAATAAATATATGAACATATACTCAACCTCCTCCACTTAAATCAGGGAAATTCAAACTAAGAATAATATAACATTTTACCCCCAAAATATTGACCAAAAAAATTTGAATGCTAAGAGTCGGTCAGAGTATGGTAAAGAAAGATCTAGTATACAATGCAGGCAAGAGTACAGTTTTGAAAAACAATTTGGCAATATCTCATTAAGTTAAAGACGTATATAGATTAGGTGCAATAATCTCACTGCTAGGCATATACACTAGAAATAAATCTAAACATACACTCAAGGAGACAGACAATGTTCATTGCAGCATTTTTTTGTAATAGAGAAAAATTGAAAACAACTTAATATGCATCAGTAGGATAATGATATACAGAAATGGTGGTACATTTCTAAATGGGACACTATAAAGGGTTAAGGTTAATAAAACAGATCTACATGTATTAAAATGGATTAATTTTGAAAACATAATGTTGAATTAAATAAAGAATTTACAGAATACTGCATATTGTATGATTCCATCTGTAAAAATATTTAAACCCACAAAAGATATTTTGTATTTTCAAAGATGCATACATAAGTAGTAAAAGGAAAAAAGGGGGAAACATTTTTAGAAAGTATACAGACTCACTTCAAGAGAGTGGTGGCCCGAGGGTGGGAAGGGAATGGCAGCATCGACAAGGACTGCAAGGGGGCCATCGGTTTTACCTGTAATTTTAATAAAGATCTGAAGCTAAAATAGCAAAATATTAACATTCTTAAAATTTGGTTAATAAATATCTGGGTGTTTTTGCATTAATCTTTATAATTTTTTATGTTCATAATACTTTATAACTTAAAAAGACAGCGAGGAGATATAAATTGCCTCTGCCTGAATACAATTCCCTTAGGGATTGTTTATCAAACCAAGGTACTCATAATCCTGGGAGCACAGGACATTGTGCTGGGGACTCATCAAAGTCACATAAATAAGCCAACATCTTCCAGGAGCATCAATTTTGCTCAGGGATTAGGGAAATATATATAATAATAATATTAAAATATAGATTTTCATGAGCGAGAGTTAGAGTTCCCTTTTTATTATCTCTACCCCCCACATAGTTCTCTCCTCCATTCTACTCTCTTACCGCCAACTTCCTCACTATCACCTATAGCTACCATTGGAGGTATTAGGGAAATATTTGAAAAGCATTGCCCTAGGAGAAATCACATGATCCCACCAAATTCCCTTAACAAGAAGAATCTACTTCAGGAGGAGGAGTCCAAAGAGAGGAAATAGGCTCATACGGATTTACTCAACATTTGAACTCTTATATTAAATAGACTCTTTCTTCAGCTTCATGATTTTGATGTTTGTTGGAGATCTAACAGCCTGATAAATGCCAATGAAAATCTTTTACGAATTGTGTTTTGGTTTGGTGCATTCATCCTATGTGGAGGGACACTATGTAAGCAACTTTGCAAAATTCTAAGAGCATTGCTGAAAATGTTCACGACATTGTATGATGCCATTTTATGAAGACCCTCAGAAAAAATTTCTTTCTGACCTATTTCAAAGAAATCTATGCTTCTTCTAAGTCATTGGTTTGTCATTATATTTTGAATAAAGTGAATTGTGGAACAGATCACACTTCCCTTTTGAGTTAGACTGATCTGTGGCCCACCCCGCACAGGTGACGCCACGTGTTGCCCTTTTCCTTTTGTTCCATAATTTACGGTTTAGCTTTATGTCCTCACTTTATTTATTTCTTATTTAATGTCCACTTTTAAATTTTGCCATTTTTAATTTTACATCACTCTATAAACTGCCATAATTTTCAAATAAACAATAGTAAATAGATAAGTAATATCCTATGGAATGTAAATACACTTGGAGGTTTACCAACTGTAGACGTATTTCTCGCTGCCTAATTAACTGACAGAGGTTTTTTTCATCAAGTAAATTTCTCAATTTTTATTTGAAAATTCAATGTTTTTTCCTTTTATTTTATTCTTGATTTGTTCTTAATCTGAGAGTAATTATACTTCTGAACTTTTGTCTTTGGTCAAATGGACAATGTAAAAGGCATTGATTTTTGAGTCAAAAATCATGAATTCATGAGTTGACTCTGCCACAAATGACTTATGTAACTTTGACCATGTCAGGGGGATTTTTATAAAGCACACTTGCCTTCTCTGTAAAATGTGCCCACAGGGATGTTTTCAGTGTTAAATTGGATAATGTATATAAACTATATTTTAAATCATGAAGTTGCCTAAAAACATAAATTATAAGGAAGGAGGGAAGTATCCTTAAGTTTGGTATAAAAAAATCTAATTTAATTTCTACGTCCATTATTTACCAGCTGTGAGGCTTTAGGCAAGTCTCTTAACCTCTAAAATCTCTGAAAAGTAAGGGTAACAACATATTTTAGAAATAGCTGTGAGAATCAAATGAGGAAAATATATAAAACGTTCTGTAAAATATAAAACTCAAGGGGCCAGCCCGGTGGCGCAAGCGGTTAAGTGCGCACGTTCCGCTGCGGCGGCCCGGGGTTCGCCGGTTCGCATCCCGGGTGCGCACCGACGCACTGCTTGTTGAGCCATGCTGTGGCGGCGTCCCATATAAAGTAGAGGAAGATGGGCATGGATGTTAGCCCAGGGCCAGTCTTCCTCAGCAAAAAGAGGAGGATTGGCATTGGATGTTAGCTCAGGGCTGGTCCTCCTCACAAAAAAAAAAAAATAATAATAATAATATAAAACTCAAAAAGCATAAACCACTATTTTTACAAATCATTCTTCATAGACTACATGACATTAATTTTGTATTACCAAAGCCTAAGAAATTGCCTGAAATATAGTTGCTGTTCAATAATTAGGGTAAATTGAACTATTTTTTTAGAATATAAAACACTTCTGAAATGAGCCTAGCTTTTTTCATACACATTTTATCTCAGAACATTCTTCTGAAATAAATTTTTTTCAATATTGATTGGAAAGCAAAAAAAAAAAAATTTAATGAACTAAGAGTTATATTTATATGTACAATGGACTTATTCTGGTATTTTTCCCACTGCATTGATTGGTATATTAACTAAATAATTTTAAAATAACTCCTTTGAAAAAAATTCTAAATGAAAAGAAAAGCCAATAGCATATGAAATATAAGTAACTTCTGTGTTGGAAATTGTATTTTTGGAATTATTTCCCCATGCATATTTTCTTTCAGTAAACCAGTTTATCTTCGTGCATATCAGCCAACATTATCATCCACTCATCTGACAAATATATGTATGCATGTTAAATTCATACGTATATGTGTGCATATTTATTATTTCTTACTATGTGCCAGATACTGTTCTACTGCAGGGGATATAGCATTCAATAAAACAAAATCTCTGCTCTCATAGAGTTTACATTCTCATAAGGAGAGACTGATAATAGACATATGTATACAAGTAAACATAATATTTGGGTGGATGGGACTATGAAGAAATAGCAAAGAAAGATAAGAGGACAGAGAGTTGAACGTGTTGAAACATGCTATGTATGATATAGATAGATGCTATATATGAGCATCTACCACATATAGCTATATATAGATGCTATGTATGAGCATCTACCACATACAGTCTACTTATTAGATAAAATCTGTTGCAGTTGGTCATTTGCTAAAGCGTCCAATGTTCTCCCCTCACCCCAACTCACTGAAGTGGTCTACTAGAAGCATGAGTTTTATTAGTCCTGTAAGTAATTTTTTAGTAGTAAACTAATCGACTGAACTGCTCCTAAGATGTAGTGTCTTTTCTCAACTGAAAACAAAACACGGGGTCTGAGGCTACGTGAGGAACTTTTTCACTTCCCCCCCCCTCCAAATCAGATATTATTTTGAAAGTAATATTTATTTAGATAAAATCAGAAAACCAACCCAAACAAGGTCCTTCTCATGCTATTATTCTGAAACGTCCATTGCTATTTTTATGTGCATTTTTCTTTCCCTCTTCCTTAGAGTCCATATAACTTCACCCTCACTGGGATTTTCTGTGCTAAAGCGGATAAGCAAAAGTGAATCCTTGCATTAGCCAGAAGGCAGCGGGCATGAGAAGAAAAGAGAAGTGGTGGTCACAATCGAAGGACATGCTTTTCAATAGTGGCTCAGACATTTCGGAAAAGCTTACTCATCTCCTTTCATATCTGCCAGCATGACCACCTTATTCTTCTTTTTTGGATTGCCTTCAGGGTTATCTGCTGTTTGAGCGTCATTACAAAAGTCAGGTCTGCTCAGGCTCATGTCAAATAATTTATCCCTGTGTCCTCATTTTAACTCCCTTGCTTCTTCCCAGCCCTGCGCTCTGGCTGCTCACCATACATCATGTAAGAGAAGCCAGGTGCCCCCTTACATCACTTTCTCTCTGATTAGGAACACCAATGTTATGCAAACCCCACGGGAGTGTCTCAGGTTATGTGGTTTTGCTGTGTTGTATAAACAAACACCGAGCCCCTTGTGGGGAGGAAAATAAGGCATCCTTAGAAAGTGGTTTCTCTACAGCTTATTGTATTGGGATTACTACTCCCTTAACAAAATACAATTTCAAAAAATAAATTGTATTTTATAGATATTTTGTAAATAAATCTATACTTTTTAAATAACATTCTGCTTTAACTTTCTCTAGAATCTTACCTTGTGCCCCTAAATTTAACAGCTTAGTTTTCCATTGTCTAAGTATTTGCCTTACATTTGAATAATACAGTTTAATCAGATTTTCTAGAGCTTTTATTAGATTATTTTAAAATGGCATAAATAATGTAAAGTAAGCCTAATTCCACATTAGATACCTTCTGTGGTGGCTCATGCAGCTCAAGTGTTTCTTTCTTTTTTTTTTTTTTTTGTTAATTAAGGCTATTCCAGCAGTCATTTCTGACTTCTGTGGCATCTTTCTGCAAATCCTATCCACTTTACTGCTACACCGAGGTTCATTTGTGTCATTCAAATCTTTGCTCTTTAAATATCCACTTATAAATTTATTATGGCAATACATTCATATCTTTACATTTAATCTGAGACTTCGATAACAAGCAGGAGATGGAATAAATGAGTAGTAGACACACTTGACAAAATTAAAATGCTCTCCTGTCAGTGCCCATGTGAGCTATTACAATGACAGAACAGCATTTTAATCTTGTCCAGTTCTTGTCTCTCCTTTTCACTCTTCATTTTTCCTTCTCCGGCTTGCTGTGGAAACTTTGATAAAATATCCAGATTTTAAGTGCCCAACATCCTCACCAAAACGTCGGAGGATGTTTTAGAATCATGGATTTTGAATGACAGAGATGAACTTCGCTGCAGCACTGCTGCAGTGGGGAATTTATCATTTTGTTAATTAAGAAGGGTTTTCCAATAGTCACTCCAGAAACTGCCTCTGGAATATCATTAATTAACAATCCCACTTCCACCGCAGGAGGGAGGGGAGGGCCAAGCAGCAAAACTGACAAAAGGAGTAACTATTAAAATACACACAAAGACAAATATGAAAAGCACCAGACAAATTTGGAAAGAGGAGGAGAATTATTTAAAGCTGGTGTTATAGGATCAACAGAGTTAACAAAAATTCCAATTCGTAGTATTAAAGCTATCTCGGTTCACAGGCCTGTGCTAGTCTCTAAATAAAGTCAACAGTTTAGCAACTCTTGAACTAAGCTAAATAATTTACCATGTTGTTTGAAATTTTTTTAATTTTTACTTATTTATTTTTCCCCCAAAGCCCCAGTAGATAGTTATATGTCACAGCTGCACGTCCTTCTAGTGGCTGTATGTGGGACGCGGCCCCAGCATGGCCGGACAAGCAGCGCGTCGGTGCGCGCCCAGGACCCGAACCCGGGCCACTGGCAGAGGAGTGCCCGCACTCAACCGCCAAGCCACGGGGCCGGCCCTGTTGTTTGAAATTTGAGGGCTTTTTTTTTTCCACGGTGACTGTTTCCTTTCTAGGGAAGAAGAAAATAAGTCTTTTTCCCCCCTGTTTTCTTATTTGTTGAGTATCCAGGTAACAAACTACTTAAAATCAACCAAACAAAACTTGATAATTGGCCCCTATCCCCATCTGAGCCACAGAAGAATGTAACCATGGCAACCTGTTGTTTAGAGCAGACCATCTCGTGTACCTTTCAGAATTTAAGGATGTGAGAATCTATCCATTCCTAAGTAGAATTACTCTGCCGGGAACATTTTGTTCTTTATTGTATAGCAAGTGGGAAGCCGGGCTCCTAAACAGTTCTCAACAAGGTGTTCAGGTGAAAAAGAGGTTCCAGAGCTGTGAAAGACGCCGATCCAGACTCTGATCTGAAGTTCTTTCTGTTAAGGAATAAACAGAAGTGGACTTTATGAAAGGGTAATAATTAGAGCCATGATGACAGTAGCAGGGTAGCTTGCAGAAACCTTATTTTCCAAAGTAAGAAGCATTTATGGTTAGAAAGCAGCAGCAGCCTGAGGCAGAAACAGACACTCCTCGATTTAAAGGGGTTTGATCTTTTTAACAGCCACATTTAGCATATTCCAGTAAGCACTAGTCACCTCACTTTTTCTGCTGCTGTTGTCCTTTGACGATCAAAACTTAAAACAGGACCTCACCTCTTGAGATTTCGTAATACATGGGAACAATATTTTTTCTTTTATTTTTTACTTCTAGTGACAAGGCTTTAACTGGCTGGGAATGATCTCATAGACTCTTAATCATCAGTTGTCCAAATTGGTAAAAGAGGTGGAATGAGTAGCTTCCTTATTGAAGAGATCAAGTCTCTTTGCTTTAACCATTAAAATACATTAGTTATGATTAAAATTTGTGGTCAGTTTTCCTTCTGTCAATGAAACTGGCAGCAACTTCTCCATTTCCACCAGAATAACTTCAGAGAGTAAGAACATAAACAGAGAAACTAGTCAATGAATATCTCAAGTTGTGATGCTGGCAGGAATGAGGTAAGTTTTGTCAGAGCTGGGTGTGTGATCTTTGTAGTCTCTAGATCAAGGGGCTATAATGGGCATCACAAGAAAAATCAACGGTGGGTTTTGTCCTTTATATTTAACGTGCTGTCAGCAGATTTATGTTTCTATATCACTGCTATGTGGGGATCACTGTGAATGCAGCTAACACTTTTATCTATACAATATTAAAGCGTCTGTGATAATTCTGCAATTCCTATTCAAGTCTCAGTTCCTTTTCAAGTCAACAAATGTGTATTGAGCACCTACTGTGTGAAAGGTACTTTGCCAAGTGTGGTGAGGCATGCCAAGGAGCAGTAGTTGATTTTCCATGAAGCTAGTAAGTTTAGGGCTCCTCCCATCCCCTTGCAAGGACCTGGCAGGGATGCTGGCAATTTTTTAATTTATGATTTTTATTATTTTCCTTTAAAAAGTATTCTAAAATTGTATGAGCTTTAGGAGCCACAAAACCCAGATGTGTCTCCCTCTGGTCTTCCACTGAAGTTTAACAGAAGCATCTTAGGACTTGCGCGTTCTTCTGTGTGGAGCTACTATGAGAAGAGCAGAGAGGAACGGACTGACGGTGCTGCTAGAGGCTTGGAGACTTCTCAAGGGAGAGAAGAAATGCAGCCTGGCCAATACAGCTATGAAACTTGTGATAATTTAAGGGGGGGTCTCTGTTTTACTGTTTGGGGTATCTACATTTAAAAATGTTGTTTACTTTTTGACTCCTTTTATAAAATTATTTTTATTATATGAAAGTTCTTAGCATTAAGTTAAAGAAACCTTTTGGGAAATTCCCTTTTGCTATCAAATGTATGAAGTCTAAAGTAAAAGAATATAAGTGAAATAATATATAATTTGTGTAATATACAGGCAATTATAATCCTAATAACTACCACTTATTAACTAGGTATTTTATGTTGGGCAGTATGCAAAAAATTTTATGTACAATAAAGCCTCAGAACAAACCTGTGAGGTAGACACTATAGTTATCTCCTTTTTATAGAGGATCTTGGGGACTAGAGAGATCAAATGACTTTCCTAAAGTTATACAACTTGTAACCATTTAAACTCTTATTAGAAAAAACAAACTATTAAGTCACTATTTTGTTACAAAAAATACAGGCACTCTTACAGAATCTTGATTTGGGATTATAAATTAGTAAGACCTTCCTTGAAAGCTATTTGATAATATGAACTTTTTTAACTATAAAATTCTCATACGTTGAACCCAATATTTCCATTTATAGGAGACTAACATAAAGAAATCATCCAAGGGGCTGGCACCGTGGCTTGGCGGTTAAGTGTGCGCACTCCGCTGCAGGTGGCCCGGGTTCGGATCCCGGGTGCGCACCAACGCACTGCTTGTCTGGCCATGCTGAGGCTGTGTCCCACATACAGCAACTAGAAGGATGTGCAGCTATGACATACAACTATCTACTGGGGCTTTGGGGGGAAAAAATAAATAAATAAATAAAATTATTAAAAAAGAATTATAAAAAAAAAAAAAAGAAATCATCCAAAAGTGGACAAAGATTTGTATCTAAAAATGCTCTTCCAGAATGGTTTATAATAAGAAATAACTAATATTTAAAATTAAAGATATATAATTATAGTGGAATATAAGGCAAATTTATACGTTAGAGTGCTACACAGCCATTAAAATTTTTGTTTCAAGTTTCACCTAACAATATGCTATAAGTATTAAACACGTATAAATGCATAAAAAAAGACTAGAAGAAAATACGCCAAATTGTAGTAGTCGTTTGAGAGTGTGTCCATCCCAGTGGAAAGCTTCTATATGTAATTGAAGGTGTGAGACTGAAACCGGGTGATAAGAGATATCTGAAGCTCCAAAGGAGAATCTCCAAAAAATGATGAAAGTCAAAGTAAATAAGACAGCGTTAGAAGAGATTGTAGTGTATTTTTTTCAACTTTTTGAAGTTTTTCTGGACTTTTGAAATCTTCTATTTTAAGTTTGTGTTACATTTATAATAAAAAAATTTTTTAGTGGGGTATCATTGAAAACTGAAGATGTTGAAGAAGGATTTCAAGAGTCAGTGAGCCTTAACTTGGATCTTGCATTATCAAGAAGATTTATATGAGGAAAGAGGAAAAAGCAATCCAGGGCCAGTACCAGAAGGAGTAAAAGCTTGGAGTAGGGAATGTGCAGGCTGCATCTGTGAGGAAATGTTCTAATTTGATGGAAGGCAGGATTCCCTTTGGAAAGATAGAAAATAAATTTTAGCTATTAGTGTGAAACCAGATTATTGTGTAATTCAATGCCATCTTGAGGAGTCTGAATTTTATCTAGCAGTAAATTGTGGGTCAGTGCAGGCTACTGGGCCAAGGACGGCACATCAAGCTGGCCCTGTAGGAAGATGAGTGGAGTGGCAGTACTTGATTAAACCGTAACTCTGGAAGACTGAGAACAGGGAGCACTAGGCTATAATCTTCAAAGCACATGATGATTAGTTTTGAAACAAGTTTATTCCTACTGGTAATGGCAAGGGTGTACAGACCTCCGAGAAAGTTTAGAGGAAGAATCAACAAGATTTAATGTAAATGAATATATGAAATGAAAGTGATGGGGAAGTATAGATGTTTCAGAGACTCGGAGTTCTGGTGACTTCAATGGTATCATTTTTTTAAAACGGAGAAAGGCATAGATTATTTGGAAAGAAAATTATCTCAAATTTTAATTTGTTTAGTTTGAGGAGATAGACAGTTCATCAAGGGAGCAAGTCCCAAAAGCAGTTGAGATGTAGAGCTCTGAAGCTGGGGTAAATGAAACAACGGTTTCTCTTATGACTCAAACGAGGCTATGAGCCAGAGGAGGAGAAAAAAACAATCAGCTCTGCCTAGTACCATCAGAGGGTGTTAGCAGTTACTCATTTTAAGTGTCACTTTGCAAACAGACTGAAACCAACCTTTTGGAACCTAACCAAATTATAAATAGAAGAAGTTCTTTAAAGAGGAGGGCCATCAACATGGAAGTGAAAGTCACAACCATGAGTCACAGTTGATCCAGGGAAAGCAGACAAAAAGGAAAGAGAAATGGCCAAGAATTAAACTCCAGAAATGTTCACAGATAAGAAAAAAAGAATGAAAAATTTAATTCCAAAGCACAGTGCCTTTAACTATTTAAAACTCTGAGATGTGAGGCCAAATTTGCTCCTCATGTCTAATGTGAACAACCTACATTGAAACTCTAGAAACAAAAAGCCAGAGGAAAACAAAAACAAACCTTTTTAGTCAGAATTCAGAGTATATTGTTTACTGAAAAACAAGAAGAAAACTCTCAAAATCCACTCGTCTATGACTATATGTTTCACAAGAAATCTATTACTAAAACAAAAATTCTTTGGGGAAAATAAGAAGCAGATACATTTTGGTTTCAAACTCATTGACAAAGAGATTAAGACTAAAGAATATATTTACCTGAGAAGTAGCCCGATTAGTTGAATTAACCTGTAACGTTGAAATTGAAATTTCCTTCTAAACACACACAGGTAAATCAAAAGGACATTAAAAATAATTATAAACTATCCACATTTTATATGTTTTTCTTTCAGATGGTAAATACAATGACCTGCTTTCTCTGTAAGTGTTCCTTCTCTAGCCATGATTTCAGAAAGATCCACTATATTCTTTCTCATAGAATCTCACATTTATGGGTTCTCAAGTACAATTTCACTTTCACTCGAATTAAAGCAAATATATTCTTTCTCCTGATGGCCAAATCCCAAGAGGCTTAGTTACATTTGAAGCTGGACAAGGTACCAAGTCTCAAGAGCACTTATTGGGAATCTGGGCGTCTTGTCACCAGGGTTACAGTAAAACACAGCACCATCCATGGAGGTAAGAGACAGTGAGTCAAAAAAAGAATTAAAAATGTTAAACTTACTTTAATGTGAGAACCAAAAATATATATACACCAGACAAAAATTCTCACACGTATATACAAGAAGACATGTTCACAGATGCATCCCTTGTAATAATACGAAACTGATAAATATCTCAATGTTTATGAGCAGTGAGATCAATCAATCAGTCAGTTGTGGTATATTCATATAATGGTATACAAACTGAAAACGTAAAAGAACTTAATTTATGTGTGTATGGATTAATCCTACAAACACAATTTTGAGAGAAGCAAGTTGCTGAATGATATGTATGATAGGATAATGCTAGAATATAAACTCAATGAGGGCAGGAAATTCATTATCTTATTCCCAGTTCTTAGAACATCCTGGTAGATGATAGTAATGACTCAATAAATGTTTGTTAAATGAACAAATAAGTGATTATTATTTTGTAATTTTTAGAAATATAACACACACTACATAATATCTATGGATTCATATATGTAGTAAACAGTTAAAAAACATGTACTGGAAACATCATTTTGTTAACTCATTTTCAGCTCAATAAACTAACTATAAGATTAATTTGATTGCCTTGTAACCCCTCAATTAATCTTTCCCTCTATTAAATCATTCTGATTTGACAATTGCTGTTGACATTAGGCAAGCTACTTAATTCTTCAGTGCCACAGGCTCCTCACCAGTAAAATGAGGATTAAAATAGTACCTACCATCATAATATTCTTGTGGTGATGAAATTAGATAATATATATAAAGTGCTCAGAATAGGCTGTAGCATAAAGTAAGCAATCAACAACTGCCAGCTGTTGTTATTATTATTTTTTTTGCTATTATCCCTTATCTGGCATTTAAAGAATAGATAAGTCTATTTTCTAATTGTTTTTGCATATGAATTATAATGTATATACCTACAGGAATCAACAAATAAATTTTCCTCTTATATGTGCCAGCTTATTGGCAATATATTAGGTTTGTAAGTAAACTGTTTCAGTGTCTAAAGATTTACAATAACAAGGAGTTCTACGGTATGCCTAAATTTGTGAAACTGAGATACAAGGGGAAAAGAAACTAACCAGGTTAAGGAGAGAATCTTTGAGGTATTGGCTTCCTTTTCTTTTTAACATTTTCCCAAGTTGTTCTATTTCACACTACAAAGCCAGATAAAAGAGATGATGGTGTATGTGCATGTTATATCAAGTAGAATATTGCTATCAGCCAGCTGAAACTTAGAAGTTAAATTGAATCGACTATGTGTAGAAGTTCAAAAGTCAAAGCATTTTTCTCCACTGATAAGAATGAACTTTAGTCTGAAGTTGCAATGTTAGAGTGACAACTTAACAAATCAATGACCCTCAATGGCAGTCTTACCAAACTTCCTAATCACCTAAATAGAATGTGTTTCATTAACCCTTCACAATGGTATCTTTCTTTTCTGTTACTCGTTGACAACTACTTAGAATTCTAATATGCCAGATAAATTAAATTGGCCAGATTTAATCTTTCATAATTTGTAATAATAAGATTGAATGTTAATTCCTACATTGCTTTGTTTTATCTTGTGATATTAAAAAGTTGCAATCAGTGATAGACATCTGCTCACCATATATTTAACTTTCCTTTAGAGAGAGTGCTCAATTTGGAACATGCATTAGTAAGTGACAGTGGATATTCAAAACAAGTATCAGTTTATAATGTTCTACTTTAGATGGATGTGGTCATTTCACATGGAGGAACTTTTTTGACTACTCTGTTTGTGCCGATGATTAGAATAGGAGATATAAATTATTTAAAAAAAAATCTGAGATTCCTAAACAATAGAAGTTTACCTTATAGCCAAGTTCAGTGTGAAAACTAGTAACATAAACATATTCCATGTCTATTTGCTTCATTTTGTTTGTATTCTTTGAACACATCTCTTTTGTACGGTAATACCAATAACTAATAAGTATGTTTGTTGCAAATAAAGCAGATAAATATTAGGGACTTTAATTTTCAGAAAGTAAACACTGCTTTGCCACTAAACTTTATCCTTGGAGAGTTGTATATTTTGTGGGTTTTGATAGAAATAAAAGCTCATTAACAGAATATTTTTTACCCAAACCATTACAACTTCATCATTTTGAATCAGAGCTCATTAAAACAATTATAATCAAATATTTAATTTCTTTTTCTCTTGTGAGAAACAGCTGAAAAGGTTATGTTTGTTTTTCTTTATCTAAATCTCCAGGGCGATATAAACAGGCTTCACAGATTCACGTGCTGTTTTTCATTCATCTTTCTATGTGTCTCTGATGCTAGTTTGAGTTATTTCATATTTATTTTAACTTTATTTAGACAGAATTTGAGAACTTGGCATTATGAGCATAGTTAAATTAACAAGACATTTAATATCATCCTCTCAAAATTCAAATATTGGCAGATGATTGCTTAATGGAATTCAGTTACATTCCCCTGCAGGTGTATTCTATTTTGGATCTCTCCAAAGTTGAAAGAGGATAAATTCTTAATGGTTAGTTTTAAGTCTTTTATGCTTTGAAGCACAATGTAATACACCATGTTACCTGAGCAACCCTGGACCAAAGAAAGAACAAAACCCAACACCCTGGCTACAGATAACTCAGCTCATTGGGAACTGAATAGGGCCGCACATACTCTAGGAGCCAGGTGGAGCTAATTGAAATATCCCTGGTCTCTCCTTGTGTGTTCTCTTGTTGTGTTTACTTATTCATTCTAAATACATATAAATTAAATATGAGTCTATACTTAAGATTTCATTCAAATTGACCTGCCACTAAAATGACATTCTAAGCAGAAGTTTGGCATCTGACTGCAACTTTCCATACCAACACTATTCCACTGTAATATGCCGTATCTGTAGGATCACTTCATCTTTATTAACTATTCCAACAATATGTATAATTGGAGTTTTAATTAACAATAATTAATAACAAGTGCACAAGTGTCAACTTAAGGCGACAAAACTCTAGATGTGAAACTAAATATTTTGCATCACAATCTAGCTAGTGTATACAAATTTTTTGTATTTTAAGATTAAATATTTATCATTCAACAAATATTTATAAAGTGATTATTCTATGTAGAGTACTGTTCAAAGTGCTATGGAGAAATATAACAGAACAAAGTCATCTTCCTTGAGCTCATGTAGACAAAACAAAACACATCAAAATTCTTTAAAAGTCTTGCATGTACGATTTTACCTCTTTTTCATCAGTTTTTTCTTGATGACTTAGGTTACAGATATGATATTTTATACATCAAAAAAATTATAAAAAGTAAAATTTTGATGTCATGTAGGCTAAAAGGTATTGTTTTCTGACTTTTTTTCTTTAAAGTGTATTCAATCCAATTGAATGGTTGTATAGACAAAGTCAAAGATCATAGAGCAGATTAAGTAAATAGGATCAAAATTCCAGGTTAGTGTTATTTACGGATCCACCCTCAAGTTTCAAATCACAAAAAAATAAAAGGAGGTTATACTGCACCATGATGTTTATGGAGTTGAACTGAGTTGGCTTTGCATGAAATGGATTTCTTTCTAATGCACTTATGTTTTCAATGGTCAATAAAAACACTGAACAATTTTCAGTGATATAACGTCAAATTCTTGACGTCATTTAAAAGCTGTAAAGGAAATCAACTTCCATCCAAACAGTCCTATCAATGTGTTTGCCATGGATCATAAAATGGTTCTTTAAATTCCTTTCTGAGGGTGACAGGATCCAAATGAACAACGTAAGCTAGCTGAGTTTACTTTCCATAAATCAATTTATCTATCATATGTTATGTGAGTACATACAGCTCAAGTCATTCAGATAACCAATAAGTTCAAAGACCCCATACAAAGACTCTCATTCATTTGGTTTAAAATAGGGTAGATTTATCATTGCATCAGTCTTCTCTATAATCATGTAATATGTAACTGGTCATTGATTATTGGATCAATATCTATTAACGGTTTAAAAAGTGAAACAAATCCATGTTCAGTTTAATAGTATAGATAAATGTGCTTTTGCAAAGTTTACCTAAATTTCAATGGACATTTAGATATGTTGACTTCAATGGCATAGAGAAGAAAAACTGTACTAAAACATAATGAGAACTGGAAGAAATAGCTTCATCATATAAATGAAAAAAGTGAGGGCCAGAGGGCAAATGACTTACCAAAGATCATAAGTTATAAAGATGGTACTTGAACTCATGTCTTGTGGTTCCAAATTTAGTTTTTTTTCATCAAACCAGTTAGCACGGCTGTGTGACAAATGACCAAAAACTTAGTGACTTCGCTTCATACCCACGAAAATGGTTATGATCAAAAAGACATACAATAACAAGTGTTGGCAAGGATGTGGAGAAATTGGAACCTTCGTATATTGCTCAAGGGTATATAAAATGGTGCGGTGACTTTGAAAAATAGTTTGGCAGTTCCTCAAAACATTGAACATACAGTTTCCAAATGACCCAACAATTCGACACCTAACGGCTAAGTGAAAACAACTCAAATGTCCATCAACTGATAAAAGAATAAATGAAATGTGGTATATCTAAATCATGGAATATTACTCAGCCATTAAAATGAGTAAAATATCAATGTCTGATACAACATGGATGAACCTTGAAAACGTTATGCTAAGTGAAAGAAGTCAGCCATAAAAGGGCACATATTGTATGATTCCATTGATAAAAAATGTCCAAGATAGGAAAATCCACAGAGAGAGAAAGTAAATTAATGGTTGCTAGCGGATAGGATGAAGAGGGAATAGGGAATGACTGCTAATAAGTTTTCCTTTTCTGGTGACAAAAACGTTCTCAAATTAGGTAGTAGTATTGGTTGCACAAACTTGTGAATATACTAAAAACCACTGAATTGTACATTTTAAAATGATGACATTTATGGCATGTGAATTACATCTCAAATAATATGATATAATCAAATAAAAAATCTCAATAAAAACTAATTGTAAAAGAACTTGACTTAAAACTACAACAACATTTATTTTCTTCATGAATCTACAGCTTTGTCAGGGCTTTGTGGGAAATCAAGGCTGGCTAGTGCTGCTCCAAGTCTGAGATCTAGAATTGTCTGGAGGTTCACTCACATGTCTGGCTGAGACTTGAAGAGCTAGGGTAGAACAATTGGAGGTCTTCCGTCTCTTGGAGGCGTCAAGGCAACCCTACTTCCTACATGACAAATCTGGCTTCTTTTGTCATATATCCCGAAAGAGAAACAGACAGAAGCCATATGGCCTTTTATGACTTAGCCTCTGAAGTCACACTGTATTACTTTGGCCACATTCTCTTGGTAGAGGCAGTTGTTATATAGGTTAGCTCAGGTTCAAGGGGACGAAACACAGAACCCATCTCTCAATGGAAGAGTATCAACGTTACCTTGTAAGAAAAGCATGTGGTCTGAGATATATGCTGGTACAACTATCTTTGGAAAATGAAATCTGCCACACGATAGTTCTGGTCATTACAAAAAAATCTAAATCTACTATATTAATATGCCCTCACCTTCTGGGGAGAGTATGTGACAATATAGAAGTAACTAAGGCATCAATTGGGCAGAAAAGAGCAAATGAAATATTGGATACTTTGAACCAACTTTTTGGTGATGCCAAAAAAATACCTCCTGCTTCCCTCTTGGAACATTCCAGCCCACACCTACACTCACTTTGCACCAGTATCTAAAATTCCTTGACAAGAGAACAAGTATTTAGTAATTCCTGGCTTCAGTTTCATTTTTCCTCTTTAATTTAATTTAGATCTCTATGTTTTATTGTTTTAGGTTTGGAGTAGTTTTCTTTACAAACTATGGAAACACAAAGTAATTTTTGGCAAGCTGGAAAGGATATCCAAAATATAGATTATGAGGGAAACCTTATCACTTCTCCCCTAAAAAGAAGAATAAAAAGAATCAATAAATAGAAAGTCATCTCTACTTACCAGCCTGAATTCTGCTTCCCTAAAGGTGTGCTTCAGGCATATATATAATAATAATTTGAAAGCAATGGGAGAATAGAGAGTGAGATCAAGTGATACTCTGATTCTAAGTTTTTGCTTTTTAGCTATTTTTCTCTGAATTTGAGTAATTTAATCTTCCCCAAACTGAAGATATATTTAAACAAAAGTGATTTTTTCTAAAATAAGTACTATTTAACGCTCTGCATTAGTTAGGATATGAAAGACTATGCTATGATAATAAACAATCTCATATTCTCTGTGGCTTAATTCAACAAAAGTTTATTTTTCTGTTGTGCTAAGCAAGCTGCAAACCCAGGCCACTCGACGCAGCTAGCTATCCTCCAGTCAGAGACCTGGTAATCGAGGCTGATTTGATTTTGTGGTTTACCATCTCAATCCCTCAGGATCTCAGGGATCCCCTCTAAATCCCTCAGGCAGAAGAAAGAATCTGGAGAATCAAGTAGAACCTTTCACTGTCTCAGACTAGGAGTGTCACACCTGACTTCTGCTCACATTGCATTGGTTAGAATTAGAAACTAGTCCCTCCTATTGGCAAGGTAACTGAGAAGTATAGCCTTTCCTGAAGAGGAAAAGGAGAATCTGATATTGAAACATGTAGTGATGTCTATCAATTTATTTCAGTTCCTAATATAACTGGAAAAGGACACACTTAAGTAAATTCATGGATATTCTCTCAAACACCCACATTGAAAGATCAAACAGTCTGAATCTTTCTAAGATCCACCCTCCCTACCCTGGGTGCTGTAGAATTCTCCTTTATGCATACCAAACAAGCAAAGGGTGAAATAGTTATTAGATGTCTTCTATCAATCAGCACAAAACTTGGTGTTTGTAATTTTCCATGGCTCTAGAATTTTTGCATAGGAATATTTTCAAAAGAGCAATTTTTTGGAAGAAGGAGCTAGGGCATTTACCTTAAAGGTGAGTTTTCATAGCAAGCACATTTTTTTTATTTGCCAAATTGTGTGCTGGTGGAGATCAGTGGGATGCTAAACCACTGCCACTGATTGCAGTATGGGTGAGGCTCTGACATCTTTTCTTTTAATCTTTCAGTTTAATTTACATTAACCAGGGCTTTAGAGTTGAAGAAACAACAGAAGAAACCAGCCATTTCCCTAAAACTCTCTTCCCTAAGTTATAATGTGCTTCCAGACCCTGATCTCAAATCCCAGCTAGTACTACTCTGGAAACGACTCACCAGCAGGGATATGATGCATTTTATTTGTGAGCATTTGGAAATGAAAAATACCTTGTGGTTCCCCATCATAAATGTCACGTGAACATGCAGATAGATCAGTGCAGAGATACTGAGAACATCTATGTTGAGGCACAGGGAAGGAAAGCTTGAATCACCTGAAAGTCTCCCAAAAAGAAATGGAAAAAGGGACCTTCGATAAACACTCTTGTTACGTTTCTTCCAATATTACCCAAGTTTGCAATATTTCTAGAAATTTTAGAATGTTAACATCAAAAACAAGTATTTGAAATTCCTTCAAATGTCCTTCAAGATTTGGCTCCCTTAAGTCCCAAAGAATTATCATTAGGCAACCAAATATTTTGGGTGAAAGTGTATTGAAAAGGAGAGCAAGAGAGACTAAATGTAGGAGGAATATAAACACAGTATTCAGATTTTCTTTAGAAATTGGAAGTAAAAAAAACACTGTGCTATATGGAACTACTTATTAATCCAATACAGCTGTGGGAGATCAGAATTGGCCACCTCAAAATATGTCTCTTTACCTTGATTATTTTCTGAAAGACACTTGGACTTATCCCCCCACTAACTGATTAATAGACTGGGACGGTCCTTGTTAAGCCCATTCTTCTCAAAGTTCTCTTTACTAAATGCTTACATTTGTAAGGGAAATCTCCCTCTCTGTACTGGGAACTTATCAATGTAGAAAGTGAGGCTGCGTAATAACCTTACTGTACTTTTCTGGTAATCTCCCATAACTGACTCCACCACTCCCAACATCCTCCTTTGTCTTTACCTAAATCAATGTAAGAAGAGAACTTTTGCCATTTTGTTGAAAAACTCAGTTTCCCTGGTCTCTCCCATGTATACATGTTATAAAGCTTTGTTTGATTTTCTCCTGCTATTTGGTCTCATGTCAATTTAATTTGTAGCCTAGCCAAGAAGGACCCAGAGTGGGCAGAGGATAGTCTTCTTCCCTTTCACAGCCAAGCCCAAACTTGCAAAATTTTGATGTGTGATACTACAGACATCCTTATGGTCCTAACTTGCATATCCCAATCCTTTTGTTTTATTTCTGATTTTCCCCAAAGCCTTACTGTTTTCTTCCCTCAATATGTCTAAATTGTATCCCTCACTTAAGATTGGTTTTTCTTGCCACCTCCTTTATGGAGTTGTCTCCAGATCTTTGAGCTCACACTAGTTTCATCTTTTTCATAAGATATTCTTGGGCCCCCCCATTGTCTCTACTCTAACAATAGATGTTATATTTATCAGCCATGATAAAATCATTAACTCCTTTGTAATTGGAACACTGATTTTAGTTTTTCTGCTATCTCTCAAAGGTTATGTTATGTTTTCCTACCAAGTAAGATCTCAATAAGTGTATCTTGAATTTAACTGAGTTTTTTTGTTGTTTTGCTAATCTTCCATATTTGGGAGCATTAGAAGACAGCTGTTGCAATTTTTATAATCAAGTTGTTTTACCAAAATCTTATGTCATGTACTTGAGTTATACTTTACTCTGAGGAGTGCTGACATTAATAAAGTGATGAATTTTATGTATCAATTTATCTTCTCCAATGGGAAGGCAAGTCTTCATTCGAAGGTAAACTGACTTGTATGTTACATTTGAATTTCAAAAAGAAAATCATTGTCCATCTGTACTTTTGAAAGTATGGATTCCTTAAAAAGCAAATTGGGATGTCTTCCAGTGAAAATCACTTCAGAAGGCACTACTTAAGAATAGAGTTTGCACTGACCCTCGATTTTAAAAATACCCGTTTAAGAAACAGTCAAACAATTAATTATCATAAAACCCTTCTCAACAATTCTAGCTGTCTAGATTATTGTTAATAACAAATAGAAGTATTTATTGAAAATAAGAACAAAATTCTGACATATTCAGTCTGCAGCCCTGTGAGCCACTGGACATTGAATTCATTCCAAAAATGAGTTAGTTTATCTAGCAATGTTAAGCTGCCTATCAAGTTGTCATTCATCTGTCTAGCATTGTCAAGTTTGATAAGAAAAACAACTGCTAAAAGAAGGAGAATTAATAAGAACCGTGGGGGCAGCTACTAAAATGGCCTTTTGAAAATGGAGTCTTTAAGAAATGCTCTAGGGCACTTCTGATGCCTGTCTTTATTTCCTTACCTGAACGTAAAATTTAATAATATTTCTCTTGACTCTCAAGCTCTGAGCTCAGGACTTCTTGGGCTCAAGTCTTAGTCTTTTCTTGAGAAAGTTTTATTTGGAGAAATGTGGCAATTTGTGGCAACCCCATACCCATGGTTATATCCTATAATGAAGTGGAATCTAGTACTATCCTTACATGCAATGGCTCTGCTCTTTGTCAAAAATCCATGTCACATTTCCTCTTCTACCTACGATTTAATTAAAACCAGCCATAGTCTTTTTTTCCCCCCCCCCAAAGCCCCAGTAGATAGTTGTATGTCATAGTTGCACAGCCTTCTAGTTGCTGTATGTGGGACGCTGCCTCAGCGTGGCCGGAGAAGCGGTGCAACGGTGCGCGCCCGGGATCCAAATCCGGGCCGCCAGCAGTGGAGCATGGGCACTGAACCGCTAAGCCACGGGGCGGCCCCAGCCATATTCTTTTGAGTCTACTCAAGTTCTACTGGTTTTTTGTTTTTGTTTTTGGTGAGGAAGATCAGCCCTGAGCTAACATCCATGTCAATCCTCCTCTTTTTTTTTTTTTTTTTTTTTTTTACTGAGGGAGACCAGCCCTGAGCTAACATCTGTTGCCAATCCTCCTCCTTTTTTTCCTTTTTCTCCCCAAAGCCCCAGTAGATAGTTGTATGCCATAGTTGCACATCCCTCTAGTTGCGGTATGTGGGACGCCGCTTCAGTATGGCCGGAAAAGCGGTGCGTGGGTCCTTGCCTGGATCCGAACCGGAGCCACCAGTAGCGGAGCACGTGCATTTAACAGCTAAGCCACAGGGCCGGCCCCAAGTTCTACTGTTTTTTTAAACAACATAAGCGATTTGGCTATTTTAACATAGATACAAGTATATACCTCTCTGAATTTATAATGGAGAGTGTTAGGCCCATCATTATTGAGATTTAACTGAACAAATCATTTTCACAAGAGAAAAGAACCTCCAAAGTATGCACAAAATTAAGAGGTATGCATGGTTTCTATTATTTTTATGTTAGAGCTAATTAGTGCCAGCATGAGCTGTTAGCAATAGGTAAAAGCATTCTGACTATCATATACATTTCTCATCATAAGCTGATTCTAATATTAACCACTCGTCCTCTGTCACCATTAGAAATGTATTTGCTCCAAAACCGAAAGAGATTATTAGAGTTTTAAAAGCCAAGATAGCAAACAGACAAATAAAAATATCCAAATATCCCTCCATCTTTTCTCATAATACTAGATTAGATAATATATTTGCCTTTTATCAAAAAGCTTTAATAATGCATCATATAACCAACTTTAAACAAAATAGTTGAACTCTTTTCTTTGGCTTCAGTCACATTTATCAATGAGTAATGCATCATCCAAATATGTTTTAGAAACTAGACCTTGTATTCCATTATGTATTTAGACATTTACAGCTAGGTGATAAACCTGTCTGCACCTCTGGGGGTTGGACTTATAAATCAGTGCTTCCTGTAAAAATATTACACTCCTGTTTGAAATTATTGGGGTTCTATATCTTGTTCTTTTGGCTCCTCTGAGGAAATATGAATTCCCATGAAAGGAAAAAATACAAATATTTGATTTAAGGCAAAATGTACTCTTTCCTTTACTAAAGGATACTGAGTTACATGGGTTTCCTTCTAGAATTCTAGAATGTTTACTAAATTCTCCACTAATAAAAGATTCAGAACAATAGTTTCCTCCCACAAGTAGAACTCATCGACATGAGCCCTACAACTTCCTTAATTACTTCAAGAAAAGTACTTGAACAAAATTGCAGTGAAATAACCTATTCATCTACCATTCTGTACCTACAAATTTGTTCAGGAAAGGGTTAATTTATCAGGTTTGGACTTTTCAAACCCTGCACATTCCAAAGAAAGGCCTGTCTTCAAGACTGGCCCTTGGCCAGGCTCCTGGGAGATGCCCTTTGAGTCCTGGGAATATTCTGCCTGATAAGAATGTTTTTGTATGCCTCAAGCCTTGGGCCACTCTATATCAGTTTGACCTGGGGGAGGATGGGTGGTGCTGGGGTCTGAGTAGCTGAAATCAGTCATGGGGACGCCTACATGACATACTCTCAATAAAAACCCCTGTCACCAAGGCTTGGGTGAGCTTCCCTGGTTGGCAACACTTTGCATACTTTGTCTCACACCATCTCAGGAGAATTAAGCACCTCCCCATGCAACTCCACTGGGAGGGAACACCCAGAAGCTTCCTAATGCTTTCCCCTGGACTGTGCCCCCCAAGTTTTCTTCACTTTGCTGATTTTAACCTGTATCCTTTCACTGTAATAAACCATAACCGTAAAAACAACAGCTTTTGTTGTATTTGAAGGACCTGTGAGTCCTTCAATCCTCAAGCCTGAGGGTGATCTTGGGGACCCTCCACATAAAACCTACTGCCAGTTTTCAAAAGAAGTAAATGTATTGATTTCAGTCAGGTCCCCATTAGTCTGCAATGGGATTCTTAATCAGGATTTGGAGACCCACCCTGCCACTTTGCAGGCTTCTCTAAATGCTCTCCAAGCCTACTGACACAGCCATATTCCCCTCATTGCCATATTCCTCACTTTGTGGTATGGTTGGATTCCTAAAATTGCTAATGTGAGGGACGATCTATTATCCACAACAGTAGGAATAAATTTATGTCTTCAGAAAGTGATTCAGGAGAAATTATAAATAAGACAATATAAATTCACAGAGAGAAGAGTGATGTCAGCAACATGGCGGAGTGAGCTGTTCCCTGTCTCTCTTCCCCTTCGAACTACAACTAAAAGGACATTCATCAGTCAGCAGAGGATATCCACACAGCACACCAGGACACCTGAGAGACCCAAGCAACTGTATATCTGAAGGTGGATGGACTACCCCCCAACCGAGGAGGTGGTGGAGATAGGTGAGCACCCTCTGGACCCCAGGCAGCCCAGCACACATGTGTGACTACTTTCCCTACTGGAGCAATCATAGCACCGCTGTGGCCCCACAGGTGGGGGCACACCTCAGCATGACTGTGGAAACAGGTGACGGCAGCCCTGAGCCCCCTGTGTGACCACTTCCCCATCTAGTGGGGGAGCTCTCAGGGCCATGTAGCCCACAGAGAGTGGCCCGGGCTTGGACCCAGTGGGGAAGTCGGGCCCACCAAGCACAAAGGCCAGGCCTACCTTGGAGCAGAGGAGGACAGCTGCGCTGCCGCTCAGGTGAACAAATTCCCAGCTGCTGTGAACACCCATAGTACCGCTGCAGCCCCAAAGGGGGAAATGTGTCTCGGTGGGGCTGTGGGAGCTGGTGGCAGTAGCCCTGAGCCCCTATGTGATCCCTCTCTCATCTGGTGGGAGAATCCACAATCCCACCCAGTCTCAGGGAGTGGCTGGCTCAGTCCCAGAAAGGAGCTCCTGCCCATGAAGCACAATGGTTGGTGCAACCTAGGAGCAGAGGGTGGCTGAGATCCCAGTCTGGGTGAACAAGCTTCCGGCTGCCGTGAACACCCATAGTACTGCTGCGGCCCCAGGGTGTGGGGGGAAGCATGTCTCCGAGGGACTGTGAGAGCAGGTGGCAGTAGCCCTGAGACCCTGTGTGACCACTCTCTTGTCTGGTGGGAGAATCCACAATCCCACCCCGTCCCAGGGAGTGGCTTTGGCTTGGTCCTGGAGGAGAAGTCCCACCCACCAAGTACAATGACTGGTACGACCTACGAGCAGAGGGCAGCTGAGATCCCAGTCCAGGCAAACAAGCTTCTGGCTGCTGTGAACACCCATAGTACCACTATGGCACAGAAGCAGGGAGCACAACCCCTAGGGTCTGTGGGAGCAGGTGCCAGCAGTCCTGTGCCTCCTATGTGACTACTTTCCCATTTGGTGGGAGACCTCATAGGGCCACTGCGATCCCAAGGAATGACCCAGGCTTGGATAGGCACAGCTGACAGGGATCGTGGCAGTGGGCTCAGATTACACAGCTCCTGCCCTGCCCCCCTGAAGTGGCAGCAGGTGGAACCTGCATCCAGAAACTATCACTATGTGCCAGCACAAATCCACTTCATCAAATGGTATAAAGAAATTTATTAATACTCCAGACGAGGAGGAAACAGACAAACACCAAGAAACCAATCCTGAAGGCATGGAAATCTATGATCTAAATGACAAAGAATTCAAGACAACCATCATAAGAAAACTCAATGAGCTACAAGAAAATTCTGAAAGACAGTTCAATGAAATCAGGAACCAAATTACTGAACAGAGGGAATTCTTCACAAAAGAGATTGAAATTATAAAGAAAAACCGAACAGAAATGTTAGAGATGGAAAACGCAATGGAGGAGATAAAGAAAAATCTGGAGTCCTTAAACAACAGAGCTGATAATATGGAGGACAGAATTAGCAATCTGGAGGATAGGAACACAGAAATGCTTCAGATGGAGGAGGAGAGAGAACTTAGACAAAAAAGAAATGAAGAAATTCTCTGAGAAATATCTGACTCCATTAGGAAATGCAACATAAGGATTATAGGTATTCCAGAGGGAAAAGAGAGGGAAAAAGGAGCAGAGAGCTTGTTCAAAGAAATAATAACTGAAAACTTCCCAAACGTGGAGACTGAGCTGGAATTACAGGTAAAGGAAACCAACAGGACTCCTACTCACATCAATGTAAAAAGACCTTCTCCAAGGCATATATTAGTAAATTTGGCAAAAATCAATGATAAAGAAAAAATATTAAGGGCAGCAAGGCAGAAAAGAATAACCTATAAAGGAAGCCCTATAAGGCTTTCAGCAGATTTTTCAGCAGAAACCTTACAGGCTAAGAGAATGGAATGATATATTCAAAGTTTTGAAAGACAAAAACTTTCAGCCGAGAATACTATATCCAGTGAAAATATCCTTCAGATATGATGGAGAAATAAAAACTTTCCCAGAAAAACAATAGCTGAAGGAGTTCATTGCCACAAGACCTCCTCCCTACAGGATTTGATCAAGAAAGCCCTCATACCTGGAAAAAAAAAGAACGAAAGGGTTTAAAAAGCTTTGAGCAAGCAGATAAATAGGCAGACAAAATCAGAAATTGCAACTCTCTATCAGAACAGATTAAAAAGATTTAATTATAACTCTAAAGATAAAGGAAAAGAAAACATCAAAAATAAATATCATCACTTCATTTTAATTACAAATTCACAACACATAATGGAATAAGTTGTGACAACAACAACTTAGAAGGGTAAGAGGAAAGGGATGAAACCTGCTTAGACTAAGGGAACAAGAGGCTATCAGGGAATGGACTATCACATCTACAAGATCTTTTATACAAACTGCACAGTAACCACTAAATAAAAAATCAGAACAAAGACACAAATAATAAATAAAGAGAAAACTAAGAAAACCATCACAGAGAGCCACCAAACTGAATTAGCAGTCCAAAATACATGGGACAAGAAACAAGGGAAATACATAACAACTGAAAAACAAGAGATAAAATGGCAGGATTAAGCCCTCATATATCAATAATCACTCTAAATGTAAACGGATGGAATTCCCCAATCAAAAGACACAGAGTGGCTGGGTAGATTAAAAAATAAGACCCAATAATTTTCTGCCTCCAGGAAACACATCTCAGCTCTAAAGACAAACACAGGCTCAGAGTGAAGGGATGGAAGACAATACTCCAAGGATATGGCAAACAAAAGAAAGCAGGTGGTGCCATACTTATATCAGACAAAGTAGACTTCAAGATAGAAAAGGTAATGAGAGACAAAGAGGGGCAATATATAACCATAAAAGGAACACTCCACCAAGAAGACATAACACTTATAAATATATATGCACCCAACACAGGAGCACCAAAGTACATAAAGCAACTATTAACAAACCTAAAAGGAGATATCAACAACAACACAATAATAGCAAGGCACCTTAACACCCCACTCTCATCAGTGGACAGATCATCCAGACAGAAAGTCAATAAGGAAATAGTGGACTTAAATGAAAAACTAGACCAGATGGACTTAATAGATATATAGAGAACACTCCATCCAAAAAGAACAGATTACACATTCTTCTCGAGTGCACATGGAACATTCTCAAGGATAGACCATATGCTGGGAAACAAGGCAAACCTCTATAAATTTAAGAAGATTGAAATCATAACAAGCATCTTTTCAGACCATAAGGCTATGAAACTGGAAATCAACTACAAGAAAAAAGCTGGGAAAGTGACAAAGATGTGGAGACTAAACAACATGCTACTGAACAACCAATGGATCATTGAAGAAATCAAAGGAGAAAACAAAGAATATCTAGCAACAAATGAAAATGAAAATACACCATACCAACTCATATGGGCTGCAGCAAAAGCAGTCCTGAGAGGGAAATTCGTAGCAATACAGGCCCACCTTAACAAACAAGAAAAATCCCAAATAAGCAATCTTAAACTACACCTAACAGAATTAGAAAAAGAAGAACAAACAATGCCCAAAGTCAGCAGAAGGAGGGAAATAATAAAAATTAGAGCAGAAATAAATGATATTGAAACCCAAAAAACAGTAGAAAGGATCAATGAAACAAAAAGCTGATTCTTTGAGAAGATAAACAAAATTGATAAACCTTTAGCCAGACTCACCAAAAAAAAAAAAAAGAGAGAGAGAAGCATCAAATAAATAAAATTAGAAAGGAAAGAGGAGAAATCACAACAGATACCACATAAATACAAAGGATTATAAGAGAATACTATGAAAAACTATATTCCACCAAATTGGACAATCTAGAAGAGATGGAGAAATTCTTAGACTCATACAACCTCCCAAAACTGAATCAAGAAGAAATAGAGAACCTGAATAGACCAATCACAAGTAAAGAGATTGAAACAGTAACCAAAAACCTCCCAAAAAATAAAAGTCCAGGACCAGATGGCTTCTCCGGAGAATTTTACCAAACATACAAACAAGATTTAATACCTATCCTTCTCAAACTATTCCAAAAAATAGAAGAAGATGAAACACTTCCTCACACATTCTGTGAGACCAACATCACTCTGATACCAAAGCCAGACAAGGACAATACCAAGACGGAAAACTACAGGGCAATATTGCTGATGAACATAGATGCAAAAATCCTCAACAAAATATTGGCAAACTGAATATAGCAATACATACACCATGTTCAAGTGGGATTTATACCAGGGACACAGGGATGGTTCAACATCTGCAAATCAAGCAATGTGATACACCATACTAACAAAATGAGGAATAAAAAAAAACATGATCATCTCAATAGATGCAGAGAAAGCATTTGATGAGATCCGACATCCATTTATGATAAAAACTCTCAACAAAATGGGAGTAGAAGGAAAGTACCTCAACATGATAAAGGCCATATATGAAAAACCCACAGCCAATATCATACTCAATGGGGAAAAACTGAAAGTCATCCCTCTGAGAACAGTAGCAAGACAAGGGCACCCACTCTCACCACTGTTATTCAACATAGTGTTGGAAGTTCTGGCCAGAGCAATTAGGCAAGAAAAAGGAATCAAAGGAATCCAAACAGGCAATGAAGAAGGGAAACTCTCACTATTTGCAGACGACATGATTTTATATATAGAAAACCCTAAAGAATCCATCAGAAAACTATTAGAAATAATCAACAACTAGAGCAAAGTTGCAGGATACAAAATCAGCTTACAAAAATCAGTTGCATTTCTATACTCTAATGACTAACAGAAAGAGAACTCAAGAATACAACCCCATTTACAATCACAACAAAAAGAATAAAATATCTAGGAATAAATTTAACCAAGGAGGCGAAAGACCTATACAATGAAAACTATAAGACATTATTGAGTGAAATCAGTGCTGACATAAAGAAATGGAAAAATGTTCCATGCACATGGATTAAAAGAATAAACATAGTTAATATGTCTATACTACCTAAAGCAATCTACAGATTCGATGCAATCCCAATCAGAATCCCAATGACATTCTTCACGGAAATAGAACAAAGAATCCTAAAATTCACGTGAGGCAACAAAAGACTCCAAATAGCTAAAGCAATCCTGAGTAAAAAGATCAAAGCTGGAGGCATCACAATCCCTGACTTCAAAGCATACTACAAAGCAATAGTAATCCAAACAGCATGGTACTGGTACAAAAACAGACACACAGATCAATGGAACAGAATTGAAATCCCAGAAATAAAACCTCACATCTACGGGCAGCTAATCTTCAACAAAAGAGCAAAGAACATACGATGGAGAAAGGAAAGTCTCTTCAGTAAATGGTGCTGGGAAAACTGGACAGCTACATGCAAAAGAATGAAAGTAGACCATCTGCTTTCGCCATACACAAAAATTAACTCAAAATGGATCAAAGATCTGAAGGTAAGACCTGACACTATAAAATTCCTGAAAGAAAATGTAGGCAGTACATGATCCATCATTGGTCATAAAGGGATCTTCTGAAATTCCATGTCTAACTTGGACAAGGGAAACAAAAGAAAAAATAAACGAGTGGGACTTCATCAGACTAAAGAGCTTCTGCAAGGCAAACAAAACCAGGATCAAAACGAAAAGACAACCCACCAGCTGGGAGAAAATATTTGCAAACCATATATCTGACAAGGGGTTAATCTCCATAATATGTAAAGATTTCACACATCTGAACAGCAAAAAAACAAATAACTCTATCAAAAAATGGGCAGAGGACATGAACAGACATTTTTCCAAGGAAGATATACAGATGGCCAATAGGCACATGAAAAGATGTTCAACATCACTAATCATCAGGGAAATGCAAATTAAAACTACACTAAGATATCACCTTACACCCATGAGAATGGCTATAATCACCAAGACAAAAAATAACAAATGTTGGAGAGGATGTGGAGAAAGGGGAACTCTCATTCACTGCTGGTGGGAGTGCAAACTGGTGCAGCCTCTATGGAAAATAGTATGGAGACACCTCAAAAAATTAAAAAGAGAAATATCTTATGATCCGTTTATCCCACTTCTGGGTGTTTATCCAAAGAACTTGAAATCAACAATCCAAAGAGGCTTATGCACCCCTATGTTCATTGCAGCATTATTCACCATAGCCAAGACGTGGAAGCAACCCTAGTGTCCATTGACAGATGATTGGATAAAGAAGATGTGATATATATACAATCGAATACTATTCAGCTGTGAAAAAAAGACAAAATCGTCCCATTTGCAACAACATGGATGGATCTGGAGGGTATTATGTTAAGTGAAATAAGGCAGACAGAGAAAGACAAACACTGTATGACCTCTCTCATATATGGAATATAAACTAACACACAGACAGAGAGAGCAGTTTGGTGGTTACCAGGGGGAAGGGAGTTGGGGGGTGGGCACAAGGGGTGAAGGGGCGCATTTATATGGTGACTGACAAATAATAATGTACTACTGGAATCTCATGATGTTATAAACTATTATGACATCGATAAAAAAAATTTCACAGAGAATAAGATTTGGGAATTTCAAGATATATAAACCCAACCAAAAGTCTTCATCATGGCTAGAATTAAAGAATTTCCCTGTTATCATTGACTTGAAAAACTTTTTCTCTCCCTCTAAAGTTGAGAGTCAGCCATCACTTCATTATGCTGTTTAGGCAATATTGGGATTTTTCTGAATGACTTTATTTCGGCTGGATACATGCTTCTTAGAACCTATATAACCCATTTGCTCTTTTAATTTTGTTCATAAATGTTAGGCATTCATTTATTACTTTATTTAGACTCAGTTAAATGAATCCTTTACACTAAAAGCTGACGCTCAAGTCTCACTGAAAATAAATCAATACTGATCATTTATTCTAATTAAACAATGTTTTTAAAATCATAGGTATGTAGCCTTCAGTGATTCTAAATGGTATCAATTTCTATTGTTACTTAGTTGTTGATTCTGGGTTTGTTGACTTTTCTAAATCAATTGAAAAATTACAACATCTCTCCAAAGATCCTAAAAGGATTTGTCAGGCCAAACTAAGATTGAGGACCAAAAAATATTTAAAATTGAATTGAAAAATATTTAAAATTGAATATCGTAACATCAGAGTTTTTTTTTAAGCCTGGGTCTGTTTCCAAGCATAAGTTAAACAATAGAAAAGTAAAATCTTTCTTCCTCTGCCAAAAATAAATAACCTAGGGGTTGTTATTTAAGTATTAACATAAATAAATAAAAGCAATCGTAATTATTAAATGGTATGAGTACATATGACCAACTTCCCTTCATCAGTTCCGTCTTTCATACATTTGTATAAAGTCAAGCCTGTAGCTATAAAGGAATAAATGATGATTATATCTGCAAGATTCTGGAAAATGGTGAGGGTGTTTCCATTTGTACAGAGAAGGAAAAAAGTCTCACAATTCAGGGACAGGAAGCTATGATTTACATAATGAACATGGCAAAGAGACCTATAAAGAAGCAAGACTTAGATGGCAGAAAAATCACGTTGGCTTTACTCCAAGACACCAGGCACATCCCTGGAAAATTCTGATGTGCTGGAATATAACAGTATGTACTTTTCCCAGAGCCAGAATCAGTGCAATATTTGGCTTTTCCTTCTCACATTTGGAACATGGGATACTTTTTCTGAGATCCTATTAGGGTTCCATTTATGTTTAGCACCTGCATGCAGCCCAGGGGCTCTAAAAAGGACTTTTTATATATGGGTATGAATTGCTTAACAACATAGTCATTGTGTAACTTGTATATATTTATTTTAATAGTCTCCATATTCTTTAACAACTGGTAATCATGAGGATCACAGTGTTACATAACTGTAATAGTCCTCTTTAAACGAGTTTCTACAAATTGTTCACCATTATAAATAGGGAGAAATTGCTCAGTGTAACATATAAAGATAATAGTTTATCAATAATCAAAGCCAGGCCACCAGGATTAAGAAGCCAAGCTCTGAAGTGTAAATTCCAGATCTACCGTTTACTAGCTCCATGACACTGAGTAAATAATACAATCTCTTTAAACACCAGTTTTCTTCTCATCTGTAAATAGAGATAATAATTTCAGCTAACGTAAAACTAAGATGTAAGTAAAAAGAACATGATGGATGTAAAACACTTTCTCACAAAGCTTGGTTAAGATAAGTGTTCAGTAAAAGTTAATGTGGCAGGATAGAGGCTATGAACATGAGATGGTCCACGCCCTTCCCTCTCCCTCTTTTCCGGTCATGTGGGGAACTGTATGAGAAAGAGAATGAAGTTAGTATATGCAAATTCTCAAAAGAGAACCATGGGCTCGAACAAAGAACTTCTCTCCCAGGGCCTCTGCTCTTTGGGAGAAGATGGAATCTAACAAGTAAAATAGTAGGATCAGGTGGACATAGATGAGGGCGCTGTGATGGGACGAAAGTGTGAGTGATTCCCAAGAGTTGAGAATGTTCGAAGATAAGAAAGGACAAGAGATAAGTATTAGTGCCGTCAAAATCATCAGATGCTCATTAATTGAGAGAAGTATGAATAAAGATTGAAGTTTTTCCCTGAAGTATGGTTTTTTTTTAAGCAACACATTCCAGGAATGGATTTCTGGGGTCACAGATTACAGAGATGTTATGGGCTAAACTGTGTCCTCCCAAAATTCATATGTTGAAGCCCTAACTCCCAGTAGTACCTCAGAATGTGACCGTATCTGGAGATGGGGCCTTTAAAGAGGGGACGGAGTTAAAATGAGGCCCTTAGGGTGGGCCCTAATCCAATCTGACCCGTGTCCTTATAAAAAGAGGAAATGTGAACACACAGAACACACCAGAGATGCACCAGCAGAGGAAACACTACGTTAGGACGCAGCGATAAGGCGGCCATCTGCCAGCCAAAGAGAAAAGCCTCAGGAGAAATCAAATCTGCCTACACCTTGATCTTGAACTTCTAGCCCCAGAACTGTGAGAAAATTTATTTCTGTTGTTTAAGTCACCCAGCCGGTGGTATTTTATGGCAGCCCCAGTTAACTAATACAAGAGGAAGTATTTATAGAAAGGGGCAATATGCCTAGTGGTTAAAGTGGTAGGAAAAGGGGGTTGCCAGGAATCAGACTGATGGAGTTTGACTTAGTTCACATTTGGTTCCACTACTTTCTGACTGTATGACCTTATGTAAGTTACTTACTCCCTCTTTACCTCCATTGCCTCGTTAGAAAAAAAAGAGTATTATAATGGTATCTACTTCATTTGGCTATTGTCAGGCTTAAATGATTAATACCTAGAACAGTGACCGGCATATAGTATTGATCAATGATCTTAACTATTTTAATTAGCTATTATAATTATTTTCAAGGGTTCTCTGTCCTTATGACCTCCAGCATATTCACAGACCATGGCAGCATTGTGGAAAGGTCTCCAGGTCAGCAGAAGCAATGTTAGCTGCAGCTATTACAAGGGATGGCTTACTCCATGTCACACTATCTACAGCTCTTCCTTCGTTGGGGTTACAATGAGAAAGGGTCTTCTCATTTGATAATATCCAAAGATTGGGATTCATTGGAGGAAATGTATCCAGCAAAGAAATTTGGACACAAATCAACTTAAAGAAGAAAGAGAGAACACTGCACTTTTGGTTGCTAAATTTTGACATTTTGAAATATGTTTGCCGTATACCACTTTTTGTTGTTGAGGAAGATTCATCCTGAGCTAACATCCCTGCTGATCTTCCTCTATTTTGTGTGTGGGTCACTGCCACAACATGGCTGACAAGTGGAGTAGGTCCATGCCTGGGATCTGAATCTGCTAACCCAGGCCACCAAAACAGAGCATATTGAACTTAACCACTACACCACAGGGCCAGCCCCCTTTTGCATAGTATTTTTAATAACTACTTCTTACTTTTCTTTCTACTTGTTTGCAGTTATAGATACTGTTCTAAGTGCTTTATGTATATTAACTCATTTAATCCTCTTTATAAACATACGCAATAAATACAATTTATAAATGAAGAGACAGTTACAGAGAGGTTTAGTAACGTGCTTAAGGTTATAGAACTAGCAAGAAGCAGCCAGGATTTGATCCTGGTGGTCGGGGGCCAGAGTCCATGCTCTTATTCATTCTATCTACTACCTCAAAAAGTTTATTAGGCAGGTAACAGTTTTTTTCTAAAATACATTTAACTCAAGGTGTTTATTCCCAAGCAGGATGCTCCAGTGCTGTCATTTATTAGGAAAAAATAGTACGATTCATTCATTTGATCATTAAACAGATATAGATGTGTAATATGACAGTGGTTAAATGCAAGATCTCTGCTCTTAGGCTTGTATCCCAAATCTATATAAACTTAGAGCAAGTTATATATAGGCTGCTCTATACAAAATTGCTGAAGACCATTTTCAAGATATCATGTACAAAGGTGACCAGATAGGAAAATCAGATCATGTACCGAGAACATTATTGTACAGTTTTCCTAGGGCAAATACAGTAAATTGAAGAAGTAGGAATAATTCTAGAAAGATAGGTTTGGGGTCAGTTTGAAAAGACCCTTGATTGAGTTCCAAGAACTCACATATGATTTTTAAAATGAGAATCATCATTGATTCTTGAGCAGGAGGTTAAATTAATGAGTGTCCTGGATGGGATGTACAGAAGAAATTGGAATTGGGGATGTAAACAGGAACATCATTACAATATTTCCAGGTATTAGACAGTAAGATTTGCAGCAATACTCATGCAAAAATAGAAAGTAGAAAGCAGGGGCCGGCCCCATGGCGTAGTGGTTAAGTGCGCGAGCTCCGCTGCTGGCAGCCTGAGTTTGGATCCCGGGCGCGCACCGATGCACTGTTTGTCAGGCGATGCTGTGGCAGCATCCCATATAAAGTGGAGAAGATGGGCACAGATGTTAGCCCAGGGCCAGTCTTCCTCAGCAAAAAGAGGAGGATTGGCATGGATGTTAGCTCAGGGCTGATCTTCCTCACACACACACACAAAAAAAGAAAACAATGAGAAGTGTTATAAAAGACAAGTCAGATTTAGCCGCTCATTAGATGGAAGTAGAAAGAAAAAAAAAGATTCAAAGACAGGTTCTTCGAGTCGGAGTTCATTGGCTCATTCAGGTGCTATCAAGAGAGAGTGGAAGAGAAGATCTTGGTTTAAAAAAAGATAAAGACTTTGATTTTATGAAATAAAACTGCAGTTTGTTTTCCATTCATATAAATACATTTCTGCTATTTCTACCATAGGAAAGTAAAGTTCTAAGATTTAAAACAACAGAGACCAGAAAGAAACATCTTTGCATTAAGGACATATAAATTCAACATTATTTGATTTTAAGTGAGCCACGCATGTAAAGAGATGGCTCCTTCAGGCAAACCACTTGCTATTGACACAAATTACTATTTGACAAGAGATTAGAAAAAAGAGTCCAAAGGAGAAAATAAAATGAACACTAATTTAATCCCCTTCCTTTCTGCTTTCTGCTAGGTGATTTACAAATTGTGAGTTAACTCTATTTTCAGAGTTTTAAAAACAGTTGCTTGATGTTAACTATTTCTAGAGGCACGTTGCACTGGGGCCAAATTTCCAACTTTTGTATTTGTACAGATAACGTAATTTAAGTGACTTGGGAATTACTCTTCAAGTTAGAACTGGTTTTAAAATACCAACATCAAGTTAATGAGATTTTACTGAATTTTTAGAAATTTCAGAAACACGGAGATTTTTCCAGAGGCACTGAGGATTATTTGCAAAAACTTCAGCAGACTCTCCAGAGTCGTGTTGTTGTTTTTTTAGTCATTATGCTTCTACAGAAGCCAGTATATTCTCTGGAGCTTTAACAGATGACCTTCTTCACTTTGCCAGCAAAGTACTCCAGGATGTATAAGAGACCGATGGATTGCTCCAGCAGAGCACTAAAAAGGAGCCAAGAAAAGTTAATGCACCTCTCTAAAAGCCAGATTTTTACAAAGTGGCTTATTTAGAGAGATAAATGTCAATCCAGTACTATACACATTAGATTCCTTAATAACAGATATTACTTAACAATATAAAAGTAATGAAGAAAAGTAAACACACTTTGGGAAAAAAGTTTTGGATTTTCTGACTTCTCAGGAAAAATAAAAGTCTGATAAAACCATTAAAACATTCCACTCACCCCCTAATATGTAATCAAATACAGAGGAATGTTAGTAATTTCTGCATTTTGGTATTTGAGTTTAGCCAAGTGTACAAGAGCAAAGACTAACTTACTTGTTTTTAATTGCTCCAATAATACAAGGAATTATGAGTGTGTATATACACACACACGCATATATATATACCCAGTTGCTTATATTATTTTATTATTGTATTGCCTGTATTATTGTTTGTATATACATATTCCCATATGAAACTGTATTTATACGTTTCTTCTAAATATATAATTTTGTGTTTTTAGATCAAAACGGTGTGAGTATGAGCTTGGAGTTCAGCAGATCTGGGTTCAAGTACTAGCTCTACTGCTTTCTAGTTTTGTGACTTTGGGCAAGTTACTTAGTGTCTCCAGGCCTCACTTTCCCCATCTGTAAAATAACGGTAGTAGTAATTATCCCATAAGGTTGTTATGAATAAGAATAAATAACTACTCTATGGAATCACTTATCATAGTGCTTGGACATGGTATACCCTCAATAAATGCTGGATTTGATAATAGCAACTTTATTGTTCATTTTACTCCTCATTAAATTATGAGTATCTTCAAGGCAATGAGTATATCATACTATGTTTTTGTAATTCTATATATCATCTAACACTGCACCTATCACTCCCAGCCTTGAGTGACTACTTTTTAAAGATTCCCTCTCCTTCATCCTTTGTACGAGTTACTGACATAGTCTACCATTCCCTAGATTTCACTGTCTATGAAACTTACAAGGAAAGTCAGCCTAAAGCAGAGCAGTCAACAACATTTCCTTTGAAATTTGAAAACAGCAACACTGAGCCAGAAGCAGAACAAATATTTTATCCAAATAATAGGAAAGCTTTTCCCAAGTAAGAGTCCCTATCCCTTTAAGATCCTTACATACCAAAACCATAACACCAGGAACATGCATGGCCACGTTTAGCGCTTTCATTCATCCTATAAAATACCACTGCACCTCCATTGTCTTGGATGAACAGTTGTCTATCCGTGTTCAGTGTTCATCTTCTTTCCCCTGGTAGTGGAAAGAATTTGCCTTTCTGAGTTGGGAAGATAAGACAAGCACATAAGACAATTTACAAGTTCTCTTGGAGCGAGGCTCACTCTCCTTGATATAACTTGAATCCATTTAGAGTCTAATCGCTTCAGAAGATAATTATACTTGGGACAGTGGAAGTCTCATGGTCTCTTGCCTTGTTGCCTGCCTTTTCCTTTGCTTGGAATACACTTTCCTCTCCCTTCAGTCACTCTTAGTCATCTTTCAAAATGAAATTCACAGGTAACTGCCACAGGAAAATCCTTTTGACATCCTGAGATTGAATCAGATTCCCTTCATTCAATCATTCATTCAACAAATATTTGAGCACCTACTGTGTGCCAAGTACTATTCTACACATGGAAATACAGCAGCGATCACATTAACTAATCCCTCCTGGAGCTTATCTCCTAATAGAGGGAGAAAGAGAATAGATAAAGCAAATGCCATAGGGAAGAGTAAAACACATAAGCAAAAGTAAAACACAGGATGGCGGAAAAATAAAGCAGGCTAAGGGGCTAGGACATCCTGACCAGTAGGGTAATTGCTGTTCAATAGGATGCTCAGGGAAATCCTTCAACACAATGACATCTAAGCAGCAATCCCAAGGACGTGAGGGAATACTCCAGGTATACATCCAGGGGAAGAGTGCTCCAGACTAGGAGAACAACAAGTGCATTAAGACCAAGGCGAGAACATGCTCAGTACGTGTTAGGAACTAGAAAGGATGCCCACACACCTGGAGCTGTGTGATCAGGGGCAGCATGCTGAAGAGAGACAGGCAGACGTGTGCAGCCTTTCACCTCGCAGGCCTTGAGGGCTCCAGCATTTGCCATGAGTGAGCTGAGGAGCCACCAGGGGGGTTGAGCAGAGAAGTGTCATGATCTGACCTATGTTTAAATGAATTATTCTGATTTCTGTCTCAAGATTGGACTATAGTGGGACCAGGCAGGAAGCTGGCAGATCAGTTAAAATTTGACAGTGGTTCAGAGGAAAGATAATAGGGGCTCCCCATGTGTTCCTTTAGGAAGGGGGCCATAAGTCTAGCCTGCCATTATCCTACTCTCATACATTTGTCTTGATAAACTGTGATCTTCTTAAGAGGAGAAATTGGTCTCTTTTCTCCATATAATCAACATTTTACAAAAAACTTGGCATATTATAGCACTCAATAAATGTTTACTGAATGAATAAATCTACTAACAGAGACTTTTAAAGAAATTCAGACCCTGAAGAGGTATAAATATCATGGACATTTTTACAGAAATATTCATGCAAAAAATAATTTGATTCACTGGAGGAGAAAAGTATAAGTATTATCCTACATCTTTTGAGATATTGGTCTTCAATTCTATCCAGTAAAAAAAAATGGGGCTGTGAGCCAATCCCACAAATGGCAACCGAAGCAATAAAGGTAACGGATTTTGATCAGTACATAAAACGAAAATCATAGATAATGTTCATGAAAAATGTAAAGCGATCTTAATAAGTAAACACCTGTTTTATATTATTAAAGTGTTTTGTAGTAAATATATCAGTTAGTGTTTTGGTAAAAAGCATTTGAAGTTTGAATGATAATGAAATGAGGACAATTTTATGAATCAAGGAATGTTTTAATATCCCGGATCCATACTGAAGCACAAAAAAGCATTTGTCTATGTATTAGTTTGCTATTGCTGCTGTAACAAATTACCACAAACTTAGTGAGTTAAAACTCAAATGTATTATCTTATTTCTGTAGGTTAGAAGTCTGACACAGGTCTCAGTGAGTTAAAATCAAGGTGTTGGCAGGGCTGCATTCCTTTCCAGAGGCTCTAGCTGACAGTATGTCTCCTTGCCTTTTCCAGCTTCTAGAGGATGCCTGTATTCCTTGGCAGATGGCCCCCTTCCTCCCTCTTCAAAGCCAGCAATGTGGATTGTGTCCTTCTCACATTGCATTGCTCTGACCTCCTCTTCTGCCTCCCTCTTCCATTTTTTTTTTTTTTTTTTTTTTTTTTGTGAGGAGATCAGCCCTGAGCCAACATCCGCCAATCCTCCTCTTTTTTTGCTGAGGAAGACGACCCCGGGCCAACATCGGTGCCCATCTTCCTCCACTTTATATGGGACGCCGCCACAGCGTGGCTTACCAAGCAGTGCGTCGGTGCGCGCCCGGGATCCGAACCAGCGAACCCCGGGCCGCCGCAGCGGAGCGCGCACACCCAACCGCTTGCGCCACCGGGCCGGCCCCTCCCTCTTCCATTTTTAAGCACTCTTGTAATCACATTGGGCTCACTCAAATAATCCAGGATAATCTTCCTAAAATAAAGTCATCTGATCTCAACCTTAATTCCATCTGCAACCTTAATTCCCCTTGGTTATATATGATAACACATGTGCGTCTTGCCAGAATTAGGACATGGACATCTTTGGGGGGCATTATTCTGCCTACCACAGTGTAATACAAGTATATCACTGAAAAGACATGTAGAGAAATTATGGCATGCATTGAAGGACAAATAACAATTAAAAAGAAAGAAACTATGAAGAAATCTCAACATCAAACTTTATTGAAATTAGTAATACTTCAAAGAGAATCATGTTTTAAAATTATTAAATCTACATTATATCTGAACAAAATATCTGGGAGGTTTTAAGTATGTTGCTCTGTTTATTCATTCTCCATACTTTTGTAGGTAATATCCATCAATATTTACAAAACCTAACCAATTAAGAGATAGAAAGAGAGATAGAGGGGAATGAGTGAATGAGAAATAATATGCATTTTAATATGAGATGCACTTTTCACCTACACAGTTAGTAGAGAAGTTTTAAAGCAAATACTCAGTGCTTGAGTGGACACAAAGAAATGATTGCTCTCTCATACTTGTGGTGGAACTGTCAATTTGAGCATTCTTTCAGTAAAAACAATTCAGCAATATATGCTTTTAAAATCTCCTGTTCTTTTGCTCTAAAAATTCCATTTCTAAAATTCTATCCTAAGACAAAAACAGAAATGCAGGAAAAGATTTATGCAAAAAGATATTCATCATAGCAGAAGTTATAAGAGCAAAACTTGGAAATGTCTTAAATTATGATACATCTATATGATGGAATACTATATAGTCATTAAAATCAGGTTTCTAAAATTTTTAGCTTTATGACAAAATATTATGATAAGTGAAAGATGCTATCAGCCACATTATATATGCAATATGATTTCAATTATACAAAAATACACAGGCAGGGACAAATGACTGGAATAAAGTCTCATGTGACTGTTTCTTACATGTTGTAGTTAGGAGTGATATCTATTTCTTCTTTATGCTCTTTTCCTAATTTTTACATGGACTTGTACTTTTGAAATAGCATACTTTTTAAAAACAGTAGTGTGCATTTGAATTAATAAGCCATGTTTTTATACAAATATTTTATTTTCTCCTTCTGATATTTTCTTCTTCTCCTTCTCCCCCAACAAGCATGGGGTAACTACTTGGAGTTAAGACTTTGTTTTATAAATCAAAAAATTTAAATGAAAAAAGGGCAAAAATTGCATCTATGCACTTTTCTCTTTTATTCATAACCTAAATTCTTCAAAGTACTAAATCCAATGCCATTTTGGATTTCCTTATTTTAAGTTTCAAACAGATTCTATTTTCCATGACTTCTCCTACCTTATTCTCTAGCTAGACAGTAGGTAACCTTTTCAGGAAAGACAGGATTTTTAATTTTAACTCTGCAAGTCATTCTCCTAACTTTCAGATCTGTTGAAATATTATAGCATCCTATGATTTTCTGTCATACACAAAATTAAAAGGAGGGAGAATACTATGGAGATAGTAAAAAGATCAGTGGTTATGGGGGGATGAAAGAAGGATGAATAGGTGAAGTATAGAGAATTTTTAGGGCAGTGAAAATACTCTGCATGATATTATAATGATGGATACATATCATTATACGTTTGACCAAACCCGTAGAATGTACAACACGAAGTGAACCATAGTATAAACCACGGACTTTAAAGGATAATGATGTGTCATTGTAGATTTCTCGGTAGTAATAAATGTACACTCTGGTGGGGGATGTTGATAATGGAAGAGACTATGCACATGTAGGGGTAGGGGGTACATGGGAAATCTCTGTAGTTTCCTCTCAATTTTGCTATGAACCTAATGCTGCTCTAGGTTCTCTACCTCCTCATCCATTTAAAAACATAATAAAAGAACAAAGCTTTGTCTTTTGTCTGCCAAATTTAAATACTAAAAATAAAAAGCTGACATTCAAAATCACTTCAGCTAATTTGTTTTCATACATGTTATATATATATGAATATTAGTGCATATACATACATTATTTTCAACCTGGAAATAAACATAGTATAGTATTAGAGAAATCAGTCCAGGAATCAACCATATTCTCCTTTTCCACTTGCCCTTTAATAATCACTCTTCTCCTACTTTGAAAAGAAAAAGCATACTTGTCTTTATTCATCCAGAATCTCACCACGGTGCACTGCCTTGAAGTATAAATCTCCCTGATGCCCATCAAAGGAACAATTTGAAATATGAATATCTGTGAGGACTTCTTAAATCAAGGCACAATAAATGCACAATATGGCTTTGTGTCTATCCTTATATTTATTATACCTATTTCCATCAAGAGCTGAGAATGAAATTAAAGACAGGATAATTTGGCCCACATTGGAACATTTTGAACTTAGATCTGCTGTGAGTAGGGTACCAGGAGGGAAGACAATTTTTGTTACCTACTCCATCTTGTCCCACCTCTGCCTGTTGACATTGCTCCTGAGGGAGAGTCCTGTGAGGCCTTAGTCACAGAATACTAAAGGTGCAGACACCTTCCAGAATACTGAAGGTGCAGACACCTTCCTGACTCCCAGTGACAATTCATGTTAAGACTCAATCCCTGATTTATCCATCAGAAACACTTCTGGAAATCAGAAGTGATGTGGTTATCATGGGAAAACATATCAATGTTTTTTTAAATTGAAAAACAAAGGCAGACATTTTGTGACAGAAAGTAAGTCTGTCTTGGCTTATTTATTAGACAATGAAAACTGAACTTGCCAATTAGGCTATAAGGTAAACATTTTCCATGAATTGAAAGAGTTAAGTCTATAGTTTTTGTTTTTTCTTTTTTTTTTGGTGAGGAAGATCAGCCCTGAGCTAACATCTGTTGCCAATCCTCCTCTTTTTGCTGAGGAAGATTGTCCCTGGACTAACATCTGTGCCCATCTTCTTCTACTTTATATGTGGGATGCTGCCACAGCATGGCTTGATAAGCAGTGTGTAGGTCCGCACCCGGGATCTGAACCTGCAAACCCTGGGCCGCCGAAACAGAGTATGCAAACTTAACCACAACGCCACCAGGCCGGCCCCAAGTCTACAGTTTTGATGGAAATATATGTAAAATACTTTATAGGAAAGAAGTGCTTTATCAAGAACTGTGTATTGGCATAGATGTGTTGAAATAAATGATATTTTTATTTCACCTCCCTTTCTGAGTATATTGAGTTAAACAAGGTGCCTTTATGTGAAAAAGTAACAGGAATGACTGTCAGGCGAAAAGCCTTAGGAAAGCCTTTATCTTATTGAGAAAGCAAATGACTAATGACTGGGTAATAAATCCTTTTGCAAGTCAGATAACTACTAATTCTTTGCTTACAATGAAATTGGAGGAGGCCCTGATAAATAATTAAAATATAATTTTAATAATACATCACTATATGATTTTTGACATATGACTGACAAAGAACTAAAAATAGTGACACACAAAAAATAAACTTCATTTCCACCTACTTATTTATGTGAAAATATTTATTAATGTTTTCAACTACAAAGACAAAAAATAATAATAGAATGGATGTAAACTTCTCTCATTCTAGGAATAATTAATATACGTTCATGATTATGTGATGCCTGTCAAACCAAAGGAAAAAAAAAAACCTTTAAATTTTAATAATTACTTTTTCAATGTGCAAATAAATTTGCATATTGGTTTGCACTCATAATGGTTGTAATGGCAATTCAATCTGAAAAAAATTTTAACGTTTATAGCTTTATGGTCAGAGGAAATAGAGACTTTAATTTCAATTAATATATTTTTGTTGCCAAGAATTAAGATAAGGTACACAATAAAGGATTTTTCAAGCATAAATATGTATTATATTAGGTTAAATCCTTTGGGGAAAATGGGATGGCGGTATGAGTTCAAAAAGAAAAATCTGCAACTTTGAAGGCAGTTGTTTATTTTACTCAAAGGATGATGTTGGTTGGATATCATTGTAGTCTTTAGGTTCCATTGGACACTGTTAAAAAGCATGATGCTGTGGTTTAGCTTACAATGTTGATATTTACAATAAACTAGAAATTATATCCTTTGCAACTCTTTAAAATTAGAATGAAAAATCTTAGACAGTAGTTTAGTATTGTGTAAGGGTATATATAGGGACCACATAAGAAAAAAATGATGATCACTTTAAAACGTTATGCATCTCCCTCCTTTTAAATAAACAGGAGGGCAGTCTCCCAGAAAAAAAATCTAACCAGATCCTCCATTTAGGCAAAGAGTTCTACAGACTGTTGTAGTAAAGATGATAGAACATTTCCATTTGGGACCACAAGTTGGACATAATAAATACTAGAGAGATTTAAACCCAATTTTAAGTAAGACGGGAAAAAAAAAATTTCCCTGCAGCGTGCTAATTGGAAGTAGTTTAATGACTGAAAATTTACTTATACCATAGGATTTATGATATGCCTCAAGAGGCCAAATGAGCCAGAATCCAACAAGCACAGTCCTCTTGGCTGATGTGATCCTCTCAATAGACGACTTAAATATCCCCACGTGGTAAATCTGAATGGTGAGAGATGACGATGGTTAATACACTGAAATTATCCAAAATGACTGGTTAATTTGGGGCCACACTTATGCCAGGGTACTACATAGAGAGTATTTGTGAAGTGTCCAAGTGTGCATGGGCTGAGCTGGATCACACTGACAATGACAGAAGTCTGTATTTTTTCCTCATTTAAACGAGCTTCCCACCTTTGACAGTGACTAAAAGCAGGTTTTGTTTTAAAAGGCTCTTTCATGCGTTTAATTTCTTTTTTTACTTTTACTTTTTATTGAGATACAACATAAAGTATACAAATCTTAAATGCACAGCTTGACTAATTTTTGAAAAGTATATGCCTATGGAACCTCCATCTAGATCAAAGTGTAGAATATTACTAACACTACAGAAGCCGCTTCTCACGCCTTCCCAGTCATTATCACCCCCCCTCCACCCCGACCAAAGGTAAGCCCTATTCTGACTTCTATTACAATAGGTAAGTTTTGTCGGCTTTTTGAACTTCATAAAACAGAATCATACGATATAATTCTTTTATGTCTGGAGATTGAAAAAAAACAAGTCACAGGGTGAGAGAGTATATTGGCAATACATATATCTGACAAGGGACTTTACCAGCATATATAAATACAAATCAATAAAAAAAAGATAGACAATCCAGTTTAAAAATGGGCAAAAGACTTGAACAGGTGCATTACTAAAGAGATTAACCAAGTATTTCATACATTTTGAGTATCTTCCTTTAAGTCCTGAGTCTTTTGAGATCTCAGCCTCAAAAGCTTAGAGTTCCCTTGGGGGCCAGCCCAGTGACGTAGTGGTTAAGTTCGTGCACTCCAATACAGTGGTCCAGGATTCGTGGGTTCACAGGTCCATGGGTCTGCAGGTTCCTGGGTTCAGACGCCGGGCTCAGCCCTACACACCGCCCATCAGGTCATGCCGTGGTGGCGTCCCACGTACAAAATATCTATGCCAATCCTCCTCACAAAAAAAAAAAAAAAGCTTAAAGTTCCCTTATTCAAATTAACTAATCTCTTCTTTCCCATATTTCTAAAGCATTTGTTAAACACCTCCTATGTTCAAGGCACTGTGTCGTCCAATGGAGAAGTAAGATAAATAAATCTCCTGCTTCAAGAAATGAAGAGTCCAGTGGTTGAAAAGTGGCCATACTTTAATATAAATAGAAATACTGGCCACAACAGAAATAAAACGATTGACTGTTCCTGCTTGACGTCGGGGGAAGGGTGGAGAGAAGTGACTAAAGAAGAAAAGGTGATGTCTGGCTGATTTAATATCTTACGTGATTAGAGTTATACACCTGGAACAAAACAGAGAAATATCCCAGGGAATGTCCTTCCTGACGATTTTGTTTCCCATTCCCCTCTAATCCTGGAAGTCAGCCTTTGGTCCTAGGAGAGGAGGATTTAAAAATTTCTATGGCCATAATTTGCTGGATCAGACCTAAGAAGCCTTCTTACTTCTAATTCTACTCTGACCTTGGCATTCCAGAACTGGACAACTCTCTCCAACCTTATACCACATTCCACAAATTATTGGATTTTCTGACCCTGAATCCTCATACCGCATTAAGTGCATTCCTAACATCCACCTGCAACCCTTCTTAATCTAGCATTCTTAATGCTTAGGTCACCATCCATCACCTATTCTTTCCCTCTTATTTCTGTGTGCCACATCTGGAATCCTATTTAGTCCCTGGTTAATAGTACTTTCATCCATATGAGTCTGTTTGCTTGTTTGTTTGTATTTTGATTTTTGAATGATTTCCTGGTTTTATAATCCATATGCACTTCCCCAAAATAACAAACAGACCTCTGGTCTTGCTCTTGAGTTTTGTCTCCTGGATTTCACTCAACTCTAAACCACTTCCAGTCTCTGGATCTTAGGCTTTCCAGGCTGGCCTGTTTTACAGCTATGGAAATGCCAACAACAACAAGAGAAGAGAAAGGAAACGGATTTTCTTAATAAAAGCATGCAACGAACACACCCTATTCTTTTCAAGTCAGGATACCAAATTTTAAATCTCTATATCTATCATCCATATGTATTTCATGAATTTCCCTTATGCTTTTGTAATACTCTGAGTCATAACCTGGAATAGTTTTCTCAAAATCTGGCCTACTTGCATCAGAATAGCCTAAGAGTACTTATTTTGAATAAGATTCTTAGACCCCACTGCAATCTACTGAATCAGAAACTCTGGACCTGAAGCTCACATATCAGAATTTTTCCTAAGAAGATCCAAAGGTGATTTTTATACACTGCAAAGTCTTAAAACAACTGAAATGGAACAATTCCATAAACAGACTGACCACCAACCAATTTAAGCATTTATTTCTGCCTAATCTTTGATAGGCCTCACAGGAGAAATTTAAAGGGACTGTCATGAACAGACAGGAATCCTCTGACATTGTGTACATAAGCCAGGATAGCCTCATTGAGAGATGAGAGACCATATGGGGAGAGACCCCAGCTGTCCCAGCTAAAGCAGCAGATATGTGACCAAGGCCATCCTAGACCATCCAATCTAGGATGGCACAAAAATTGGGAACTGGCTAAATCCCCAACATTAGGAGAATAGCTAGATAAATTATGGAATTTGATGGAATAATATTCAGCCACTGAAAATTAAGTTTTTGAAGAATATTTAGTAACAAGGAAATTGCTTATAATGTAATAAAAAGTGAAAAAAGCATAATTAAAAACCATACATATAGCTATTCACATACCTATATATAAAAGTGAAGGACACGCATTGGGATTTTAACAGTGGTTATCTCTAGATAATGACATAATAAATGGTTTTTACTAGCTCTTATAATGTTTTTCTTTATCAGTCTCATACAATGAGCATTTATTACTTTCATAATCAGAAAAAAGCAGATGTTAAAAATGAATACATAAATTGTGTTCTTGCTTTCTTCCATAGTTCTCCAAATTAATCTTTAAAACCTCTTTTGTAAATTACATGAATCAAAATAAAAAATAAGAAGAAAATATTCTTTTGGCTACTACAGTTTAAATTGAATACTAGGGGGCTTTTGTCAAAAAGGTATCTAATATAGACACTATAGTAGATGAAAAAATTAAAAACCAAATAAAATATAAAAGAATAAGTACTGAGTGTTGCTATAGCCCCAGGCACCCAGATGCATTCACTCTGTTTTTCATATAAATGATCATCAGTCACATTGTGTTCTTCTTTCTCAAAACACAATTTTTCTATCTGATATGAAACAATGTATTAAATTTATTGAAGTTGGGATAACTAACCACAGTATCCATGGAAAATAGTACTTTCCTGTATACTATGAGAGCAAACACAAGTATTGTACTCTAAGTAATAAATTTGTTTTTCAGAGCAGTATAGATTAACAATTGTTGAACTACTTTTGCGTGTAGTCTAGAATTTAGCAAATAATTAAATACATTTTGGGTATGAGAGCCAGCTATCTCATTGTCAGAGAAAGGATTTACAAATAAGGTAAGGGAAAAGGCTAGAATGGACCTGGTTGGTTTGGATTAGAATTGGATGTATCAATATAAACTCTGTTGTAGTTGTTTTTAATACAGATAGATATAGAAACAGATATAAACGTATGTGTATGTAGGTGTGCAGGCGTCTGCATATGTATGCATATATAATACATACATACAAACCTATGTGTGTGTGCGTGTGTGTATGTCTCTTCTAGTTCTGTCCACTAGGAGTGTCTAGAAGAAAGAGTATCCAGTAGTAATGAACATGCTGAACATCCAGATTTTGGTTTATAAATACCACTCTCCAAGAAAAGTAACCGGGGCTGAGCTGGGGGAAAACACAATATAAGTTTGAGACATTTTATGGTGTCAGAAGTTAAAGAGTATCTTCTAATATGATGCACTGAGAAGGACACAAATCTCTTCTCTACAATTTTTGGCAAAAATGCATAATACAAACTTGACCATGAGAGAACATCAGACAAACTCAAACTGAGATAGATTTATTCTACAAAATGAAAAATTAAAATACAGGAAATGCCCCAACTAGAAGATACTAAGGAGACATGAAAACTAAATGCAATTTGGGGATTCAGGATTGCATCTTAGACCAGACAATGAACATTAGTAGGAAAATTGGAGAAATTGGAATAAGGCCTGTAGATTGGTTAGTAGAAACATATTAGTGTTAATTCCCAGACTTTGAATACTGTACTATTATTATGTCAGATGTTAATATATGGTGAAGATGGGTGAAGGAACTTTTAATACCATTTTTGCAAGAGTTTTGTGAGTCTGGAAATACTTAAAATTAAAAAGTAAAAAAACAAGGATTTAATGTTGGAGGGCAAATTTTTTATTTTGATGACACCCAAACTCTATTGCAAAAGTTGTTCTCAATTCTATATTTAATTGTCATTTTACTTTTTAAAAACTTTCTTTATTATAACATTAATGCGCCTATTAGCAGCAATTAAGTGTTATGCAATAAAATCTCACCCTTTCTTCTTCCAACGACTTTCTTCTCTTCTTTCAAACTTGAATTATGTTATTCTCCCACCAAACCTGTAGGATAAAGAAGTTCTTATTTATTTTTCTAACATTTTATGTATTGTACAGGATCTTACAAACTTCCAACATCATTGAAAGACCATAATAATGTGATTCTGGACACTGTGGTTAAATAATTGCTACTGTCTTGATAGCTACTCAGAATAATGTAGTAACAGCATTATTCTAAATTCTGTAATTAAATAATTAGAGTTGTCTTGCTTGCATGTCACTTTTATTATTAGTTCTGTTTTTCTTTCTTTTTTTTTTTCCCTGAGGCAATGCTGACATATCTATGGAATGTGCTGCCTTTTTTTTTTTTTTTTTTTGAGTGTTTCCTAGAGTGGAATCATTGCGACTTTCAAGTGATTTTCCTTTCTTCCTTTTCTTTTTCCTTTATTTTTATTTTCCTTTTTTTAAAATTTTTAATTGTGGTAAAATACACATAAGATAAAATTTACCATCTTAACCATTTTTAACTGTACGGTTCAGGGTTCAGTAGCGTTAAAACATTGTTGAAGACGTTCTGAGGTTGGTTCCTTTTTCTTTTTACTTTTATTCATGCATCCAAAAAAAGATACAAAGCAAAGACGATTTGCTTAGTTTTGGAAGACTGTTAAGGAGACCGTATTCCTGGTTTCATGTACCATTTTTTTCAGACATTATTTAGAATGATTCATATGAGATATGAATAAAAGTATTAGAGCTAATTTTGAGCCCATATGATTAGGAACAAAATCCAAGCAAAGACAAGCAGAGAACTAAAACCCAGTTATGTTCTTCCTGTATAGAACTTGTCCAACTAATGAACTCAACTGTCCAGAATACAGCTTTTACCAGAAAAAGTAAGTAAATAAAAGGACTTTGAGGAAACAAAATTAGTGTCACAAAATCCATGTCTTTAATTTTATACACTTCAGTCACAAAAGAATCTTATGCCCAAAAATTCAAAAGTTTACTCTTACTTTAAGAGCAATGAACATAATTGGCTACCTGGTATCTAAAAATCACCACAGCCTAGAAATGCAAATATGAAGTAGAAAGAGGAACACTTGTAGGCAATATTGGCAATAAATTGAAAATAAGAAATTACATGTGGTGAGATGCAGAAAAACCATGAAAAGCAGACACACTGTTATAAATAAATAGAAAAAAATCAGTGCATTGCTGAGAAATAAAATGTTCATATCTCAAAATTCCTAGAGACTATTATGAATTTAAAAACATTATGATAATTGATGCTTATAATATGTTCAGTGTATTCTATTTTTATATATAAAGGATGAAAATAAATTCATACTGAGTGATTTTTATGTTATTGACAGGTATTGAGAGGTTTAATTTATGGGATATATACTGTATACTATAATGCAAAAAATAAAGTGGCTTTTGTTTTATTTATGCTGTTTTTTTTTAAATTTGGGTGCTTCACACCAATGTGGGGGGAGAAGGGGACATACGCAAGGAAATCATACCAGAATCATTTTTTTCCCAAAATATAATTTCACGTAACTAGTTATTCTTGTTCTCCAATTAAAAAAAAATGTTGGTAACAAGATTTTTATTATTTCAAAGTTCATTTTTTTCCCCTAAATGCTGACTTTCCACTAAAGTTTTACTAAACGTGTAGCATTGGAACAAGATGACAAGGGTAAACACTGAAGAAAACTATGGAGAGATATCAGACTAAAAACGCTTAAAGACATTCATGGGGAAGTGACCACAGTCATTTATGGAGAATTTTTTGGCTCAGGTAGATGCCCTTGGGCAAATGATAAAGGCTTAAGAGGAAAATCCCAATAAAAATTGAGACTAGAAGCTCTGCGAGGCCAAGAATCCTGTCTCTCTTCACCAGTGTATAGCCGATGCCTGTTAACGTGGAGCAAAGACTGTATGAGGCAAAACTAGGACCCAGAGTGAATGCTTTCCACACAGTGTTGCTCCTCTCATTTTCTCAGTGTTTCAGGGAACTAAAGAGAAATGACACCAGAAGCAAGTAAACACAGTTCCTTTCTGGACTTAAAGTAATTTATTGTAACAGATGGTATGGACCTAAAGTAGCATTATACGTTGTTGTTTTTTTCAATCAGCTCACAAAACTTCCCCAGAGTTTTCATGATGATAACCTTATTAGACATTTCAACAAACACATCAGAACCATACAAATTGCTATGTCCCCAGAGCGTTATTTTTGGCCTAGCCTGCCTCCTCAAACCCTATGTCTGCTGTGAATGTATCCAATGGAAGAAACTTCAGAACCTGGGTGCTCTGTATTCTTGTAATGTTGCAAATTTAATATGAATAACTGACATTTTTAATTCTTTTTTTTATCAAATATGTATTGAGTATCTCTTCTTACCAGTTACTCTAGTAGCCACGGGAAATACAGTGGGAGGAAAAAAAAACACAGAATCGACCCTCATGGATCTTATACTACGGTATAGAAGACAGGCCAAAAAATGCAAAAAAAGGAAAATTGTAAAAAGTATTGGAGGAAAAATATGGGGCTGAAATAAGAATAACAGAAGGGGAAGGGGAGGCGAATAAAGGTCTGATTTAATCAGGAAAGGCTTCCCTGAAGAGGTGACATTTAAGCTAAAATTTGAAGAATGATGCAGCACTTAGATTGAAAAGAGATTGGAGAAGATGATCCTCTGAAGCAAGAAGGAGCTTGCCATGTTAAAGAGTTGAAACAAGAAAATAAATAAAATCTTTAAAAAAAATGGGCCGGCCCCGTGGCTTAGCGGTTAAGTGCGCACGTTCCGCTGCTGGCGGCCGGGGTTTGGATCCCGGGACCGCACTGATGCACCGCTGCTGAGGCCGCGTCCCACATACAGCAACTAGAAGGATGTGCAGCTCAGCTATGACAGACAACTATCTACTGGGGCTTTGGGGGAAAAATAAATAAATAAAATCTTTAAAAAAAAAAAAAAAGAAACAAGACCAGTTGGCCACGACCTAGTAAAAAGGTCATGACAAAGAGTAAGATTTTTTCCTAAGAGCATTGAGAAGCCATTGAAGAGGGTTAGAGAGAGGATTTATATGGCTTGCTTATGTATGATGTATTTTTCTTAGTTCCTAAATTAAATTAAATAAATACTGCTAACTTAAATTTGATTTGCTCTGAAATTTTCCATACTGCATTTGAAATAAAGCTTTCACCAACCTTTATGGTTTGAACCTGTTAATGCTAAAATGAAAGTTTTAATGGCTCTCTTGCAAAGACTGCTCCATACTGAACTCTCATAAAACTCACAACCTCTTATGTCCTTGGACATCCTAGCTGGGATGCCCTGTTTCCCTCTGGCCTCTTCATGACCACAGAGATGTACGGTTCCCACCATAATATGACACAGTGCATTAACCGTCTGCACCAAGGGGCTCTATTTGTTGTGCTGGCAGTTTTTGCTCCTTCTTTCACCTCCCCAATGAGTCCCAGACCCGCTCACTGATGTCCTGTAGCAGTCAGACAAACCACTGTCTCAAGTTCTGCCAGGAATCAAAAATAACATTAATTGCATTCTATATTGTGTATCTATATTTAATGATAATGGATAATATCTCTGATGATATTTTTTCAAAATTTGTTTCTCCATTTCCCCTTCATTTGGAAAAATGCCTTCCTGAGTGTCTGTCTACATAGCTTGTTTTAAAAATGTAAATGCTCATTCACTTTGTAACTCCTATACTATAATCAGTCCACAGAAGTGCTTTAAAAGATCCTGATTTTACCACCTGAAAGGAGAGTGGGCCTCACAGAATTGTTCAGGAGAATTATCTACCCAACCTCCAACTGGGGACACATGCAGCTAATGTAATTCTGCAAATGGGCTCACAGATACCCTGGAACTTCCTCAAGAGAGCAAGATTCTTTTTCCAGGGCACAGGACATTTCAGAAAAGGGATAGAGGGAGACACCTTCTTCTTCAACATTCATGAGGCTGTATCGTTTATACCGTCTAGTACCTAATAACCCTCACCTGTGTTACTCATGACATATCGAAGCTTTGTTGTTCTACACTCTTCCCAAAGTAGCGTGGAAAGGTGCCGGATCAAGATTTAGGACATCACTCCTTACAACAGTCCCCTGAAGACTCTTATGACCCCGCATACCGCGGCATGATAAAATTTCTCTCTGTCAGAACTTGATGAGGACAGAGAATGAGATAATCCATGTAAAAATACCCTGAAAGATACAATACCTAGTATGCAGCAGGTTCATAGGAGATATATATAGATATAGATATATATAATAAAAATTTTAGAATACGTATATTTAGAGAGAGAGAATGAATAAATCTAATAACTGCATTTAAGTACCAACAAACAGATTAGCTATTCTTTCTCACTTCTTATTTTACTGTTCTCATTATGAAAGCATTTAGTATCTGTCCTTGGTGCTAACTCATCTTACCTTTTCTATGATCCCCTCATGTTACCCAACTTTCCCCAATATACACACATATATGCCCAGGGCCTTCCTGGCTGGCATATGGTGCCTCCACTCAGTCCTTAGCACTTCAGCTTTGTTATCATCTCTAACCTTTTCCTTCCCACTTTCCCACCAGCTATTAAGTGAAAGAGCAGAAATTCAAGTCCAGAGCTGTATGTCTCCAAAGCTCTTTTCACTAATCTCTGTTCCTTCCCAAGGAATTTCTGGTTCTGCCGACTCGATATTGATGGAAGGATCTTCCTGGCATCCCTCAGGTCCCTCATCGTGTGGGACTGCCTCTCGTCTATAGTAAATGCAGTACTTCTTAGAAGTCACCTTTATGTATCAGGAAGCAAGTGGGTCAAACTTGTAGAAATGAGGTTTGGGAGACAAATTAAAACAAAAGTAATCTGAAGACTCAGATGAGGACAAATCCTCTCCTGAAATCATCCTCTGTTGTTCATTCTTGTGCTCTTAAGCCAGTGAGTGTGAGCATCAGACTTGAGGAGTCTTTTAGAGATACAGCCAGTTGTCTTATCACTTGCTGACTCAAAGGCAGCCCCTGATGAGTCACACATTGCTGCTGTCACAGCAGATCAGCCACGAGCCAAGAGTCGTCAAGTACACAGAGCGCTGTGGAATCAGTGATCGTGAGCAGCTTTTCCCTATTTCTTCTAAGGACCAGAAAGGACTCAGTTGGAGCACAAAGAATTTAGAGTAGATTCGTATAAGTAGACGGAGTGTAAAAGTTGTGAGAAAGTAAAATTGCCCAATGGTAACATAAAACTGGGGTCCTCCCATTTTTTTTGTTTTTTAAGAAAAGGAAAAGTTCTCATTTCCCTAAAGTTTCATTAGGTTGGGCTGGGGAAGGTATTGCCAAAAAAGCAATAGGCTAAAAGCAAGATAAAGTGCACTCCTTCCAAACATACCCCTGGATCCCCTCCCAAACCTCTGCCTACAATTTAAGGAATTGTAATGGCAACAAGCCATTGCTGTCTTATTTTAAGCAGAGAGAGAACTTCAGTAGGTAAATTTTGAAATTCTTTGCAAATCTGAAATTCTGTAGTTCCATGACATGTTTATTAAAAGCTAACTAAATGTGTAATAGAAATCTCTTATAAAAAACATTAGCTCTGAATATTTCTATTATTAATAATTGTATTCCATGAAGCTAAAACAAAATAAATGCTACAACAGGAGGTAAGTCTTGACATCTTGAGTTCTCCAACCAGCTATTTGAATTGGCCATATAGGCTAATAACTTCAAGCCAAAGGTATTTTAGAGACATAGCTGAACAGACCATGCGTTTGCCCTCCTATACCTTGAGCATTGTCTAATAGTAATAATACAATCCTGTTGTTCAAGAGTTCTTTAGATGTTTATATGGTTGAAGTTAATTTCAAATTAGTCTAATATTTTGAATGTAAGCTACTAGAGTTTTTAAATGTCTTCTATTTTTAGAACAGCATAACTTTGTAGTAGCTGGTATGAGGTCCTCAAAATGCACTGCAGTGGGCAGAAAAAAAAAACCAACCAACCTCCTGAAGACAGTAATACAATAGACATACATTTTTTGTGGGACTTGTTTATCTATCCTCCCTGGAAGACAGGATTGCAAAGAGATTTTATTTCTCACTCTCATCCAGGGCTAGAACTTTATCAGGTCCCTGCCAGAGCTGAGTTCTGCTAGTTCCAGAAGGAAATCCTATAAGTGGTTTAGTAAATGCTAAATGGAAACTCTGGGATATCTGACTACACGAAATTCAAAAGTAATAGCTTAGTAATTCAAAACAGAACCTCTGTGTCTCTCAGAACAGTGTGTTAGGCTAAGTAGATCTCTGTAGTTTCAGCAGCTTAAATCCTGCCCTACCTGCCCCAGTCCTAAGCAATGTCTCAACAACATTAACAAAGTAAAATGTGAGCTGTTTGTGTTTGTTTCTTTGGGTTCTGATCAAAATAGTTACAACAAGTGTCCAGTTATATCATTACACATAAAAATAATTTTGATTTTTTTTTGCTTGCAGACATTATGTCTTCAACACCTCAAGTGCTTCAGCAAAACATTCTTTGCTCTTTCCAGTAATAATGGCCCAATTCAGTCAATCACAAGTTTGGCTCAAAAATGGCAATTCAATTTGGCTCCGGCTATACAAATTAGACCAAAGACCAAAATCTCCATAACAAGGAGAGTATTTTGTAGAATGAAATGGAAAAAAAAAAAAAAAAAGCTTTTTCTTTAATGAAAAAATTATGAACCTTTTAAATGGAGCTTAACACAAGTGATCTAAATTAGATTTTAGCTTTGACCTCAGGTATTTTTCCTATTTATAGATCTAAGAGAAAATAGTAATTTGCCTGAAATTTCATTGAAATTTATTTGGTTTAAGCTTTCCTGGAAAGTCTGTAACTGATTCTCTAACTCAAAATTTTACTTGAGTAGGTAAAACTCGGTAACAAAGTTAATTCTACTTAATACTCATTCCCTCCATAAGACTTAAACAAAGTTCAAGTCTCTAGATTTTAAAGCATCATTTATTGTCTTAAAACAATTAGAATAACACTTCAGATATCCAGAACTCAACTAAAAGAAGCTTAACCTATCAAGAATACGAAAAAGAATCCCAAAAGTCTCCAACCAGCCAAAATACAAACCAAAAAATCTACAAACAAAATGCTTGTTTAATATATCAGGGATGAGGGAGGGGTTTGCATCCTTTCTCTTTGTGTTTTCTGGCCAAGGAATTATGCATGAAAGGAACAATAACTTAATGGGAAATGAACACTTTATTAGTTTGTAAAGGACCCCCTATTCTCTCTTCACTACCCAACCCACCACCTACACAACTTCTCTCATGAAGAGCAAAGGTTAGACATGAGGTCTAAACAAGCATTCCTGCTCTTCTCCCCCCAAAAACTAGGATTTGGGGTCCCTCAAAACAGACCCAACATGGTTGACCTACCCAGTCACAGATGCAGAAGGGCTGAAACAGAAAGAGAAAGTGCACACAAGTTAGCACAAGTGAGCCAGGTCTGTCTCTAGGAAGTAAATCCTGTTTGATCTGTTGAATACAGGGAAGTCAAAAGTGCTCGAGACAGGATATGGATATGGATGGGTCATGGCGTTAGAGGTATAGTAACACTCCCTACTTGTAAATGTGACCCAATAAATGGCCTGTGCTTTAATCAATTATATTATCAACTCCTTCTCCCATAGGATATAAACAAGGAAGAAGTGGAAAGAATAAAATTGTTCCAACAATTCTCTCAACACAATTCCTTCTATTATAATCATGAAATAGATATCCAGAAGTTTCCTTGGAGCCTACTTAAACCAATATTTTGAGACAATTCTATTAAGCTAAGATTCTCAGTCTAAGGCAGTATAGAATATGCAAATTATGGTAGAGGGGAGAGAGGAGATCAACAGGAGAGCCATCTGAAAGGTAGGCTCATGGACAGCAGTGACCATTGAGAGTGTGGTTGAAACAGAATAAAGTATAAAAGCAGACATACCAGTGCCCCAGAGCATAGCCCTACGAACTCCTCAGGGAGGAAGCAAAACTCTTCTGAGGCTCTTACAAACTTTGGTGTATTAGGAGCCAAAGCATTTCATAACCGTGAGGTGGCAGGAGATAATTATGGCCCGTGGGTTCTTTTTAGGAAGCTCCAGATGCACTTCTTACTTTGAAGATATTCTTTCTTCAAACTGTTGATTTTTAAGTGTAGTTCTCATAGAGTTATGCTTCAGTTATGTGGAAAAGTCATTTACGTATTTATATGAAATACTGTGTGTCCAGACAACAGCAATTAACTCGTATTTGTATACATTTAAAGTTTCTTTGGTAGATACACAGTTACATGGTAGACGGCATAGATAGGCTTTAGCAAGTAGATAAATTTCAAGATTTACTCAGTCAGTCTCAGGAACTGCAACAAACTAAAGAGAAGAATTGAAGTGTTCAAACCCTTAGTTTCTTACTTTACGTCTGCTTTCCTTTGCCATATTCCCCATATATAAATGTTTCTGAAAAGCACAGAGCTTCTTCTCTTATAATCTGAGTCCTAGGACTCTAGTAAAATGGCTGCCTAGGGTCTGACAAAATTCTCCCCATATATTGTATCTCAAGAAATCACTTTGATTTCCCACATGCAGAATGATTTATCTTGCAGATTTTACATGGCCAGATTTTAACCTTGGCCTGTTATTGGTAATCATATGCAAAAGAAATTTTATAGGTAGATAGATAGATGGATAGATAATAAACAACAGAAATCCACCTGATGTTTCCCAAACATAGTATAACTATATTTTGCATACTTGTATTTTCTATTATCTATGTTATTTGTTGCTGACAAGAAAACGGATATAGACGTGGTGGTGATCATTGCACAATGTGTACAAATATCAAATCATTATGTTGTACACCTGAAACTAATATGTTATAGTCAATTATATCTCAGTAAAAAAATTAAAAGGAATATGGCTAATAGTTAACTTTCAAAAAATACATTTGACTAACACAAAAACAACCATCACAATTATGAAACTCTGAGGTAATTCTAATCCAGCTCTCTTAGACATCTGCACTGTGTTAAACAATGCTTATCAGTGATAAAATGCCCAAAATTTATCTACATGAACTTGAATTAATGGGTAATAGCACAGCCTTTGGAGACAAAAGTTGAGTATACCACACTCTACTCTGTTTTGATCCAAGTGTTGTAGAATTCATGGTTTGAACTTCTTTTCAAAAGATGATACCCATGGGACAGTAAACAAAAATATTTTACATTTGTTCTGAAAATTGTCTACAGTTGAGGTGGCAAAATTCATAAGTTGTTAAAAGGAAAGAGATACTTTTCAAACTCAAATCATTTAAATGTTAATGAGTTGATGCTAGAATACCAATAATCATAAAGATGAGTCACTATAAAGACTCTAGAATCCTACAACAATTGCTATTTGTTGAGTTTATTCATTGTAGACATTTAAATACACTAAAAATTACCAAAAGAATTTAGGTGATTCATTTATTTCTCTTACTTTTCCTCTTTTGACAACATAATTTCTAAGGTTTTATCACGTCTATCTTGATACTTAACTTTTAAAACTCACAATTTTGGCACCAAAGTTGGCAAACAACATATCTTTATTTTCCTATGGGTCTGTTTAGTACCAGATACATTCAGCTTTCTCAGGCCTGTTAGGCTCACATTATTTCAAAACACACCTGTTCTTTGTAGAAATTCTGGAATATCTTACTATTTTGAATCATCCTGTATATGCTAATTCAGTTTCTTGTAAATGTGGAATTTAGACTGTAAGGCAGTCAACTGAAATAAAAATTGATGAATCAAATCTTAGGTATTAAATATATCTCTTTCTTTCCAAAGAGCATTTGGAAAGGGTCTTCATTTACCCTGTCTGGACAGAACTGGTCAATAATTGGAAAGAGTTTCTCAACCCTAATATTAGTATCTCAAAGAAGTAGGCCATCTTGTCATATGCTAAAACAGATATGACAAAAATCAGGAAATTTGAGGTTTGGAAAATAGACAGGTCCACAGTAACAGAGGCAAGATCTGTAGCTGGCCAAGTATCAAAAGTTGAATCAATCTCAGGCATTGTTGCAATAGTGTTTATAGGATAATCACACATTTGGAGAAAAGTTACAATGTAAATCCACTAGGCCACTGTGTCCCAACTTTTTTTTTCCGTTGTATTCTGCGTGGCGAATGATGCTTCCAAGAACCATAAGATTCAGCGGCAAAACTAGATTTGTTTAAAATTTAAAAAGTGAAGGAAAAAAGAGAAAAGAAAATCAGAAAAATAAACCAAATAATACCGTCTTTTTTTCATTAGTATAGCATTCAAAAAACTATTTTTAAAGCATGAGAATTATAGCATACTTTTAAAGCTCTCAAAAAATGGTTTCATAGAGAACAATAAATGATATATTTTCTTTAACATTAAACTACATTTCTTAAATATGAATTTGAAGTTTCTAGACTTCTACTCAACAAACAACATTAAAAAGATAAACAAGTATGTAATACTAAGGGATATTCATAAATAAATATAATTCATTTTTTATTAGAATATATAGAATGTACAGGTTGTAACATATTTTTATATAAAGAGCATCATTCTCAACAAAGCATATATGTAAAACTCTAAGCACCCTTATTGTATCTAGTCTCACCTTCTGTTCATTAAAAATGTATTCATGGGTAAAATTTACAAGACAGTGGAAGTAACTGTAATATCAAAATTCAAAAATTTTACAAAACACTCTAAGCATACAACTGTTAGCTGTAGAGCAGGAACGACTGCTTACTACAGGCTGCTGAATCTATGCAGTTCTCGGTCTACCTGTTACTTCTATCACCCTTCTCAAAATCATATCAGCACATATATGTGTGCAAATGATATCATTATGGGAATAACCTTGAATCCTCTTAGACAGATGAAAAATTAATGTCATTCCCAAACTTTAGCTCTTTGACTATTATTAGCAACAGAGTACTTGCTCAAAATAATACAAATATTCTACTATCTGCCCTCAATCGAGAGCTCTTCATGGGAGTGTTAGGTCCTTGAATTTCATTGGTTCCTTTTTAAGTCCCCAGCATATGTGACAAGGAGGGCACATTGTCAGCATTCAATAATTGTGGGTGGAACTCAACTCGGCATCCCTTAGGCGACCCTACCATTGAGGAATGGTCTCCCTTCGCCAATTGAAAATGAGAACTGCCAAACACAATTTGTTCCTCCAGACTGGCTGTCAGCACTTTTAATCCATACTAAAAGTAAGCATGCTTACAAAGGAAAAAAATAGCTTACTTTTGTAAAGTTTTAGAATGATTTATAAATTTTTTATAAATATATGATATTTTAGTCTTCCCCATTTTGTCTCCTCTTTATTGAGATTTCATCAATGCAGAGAAAGTGGGAGTCGCTGCCTACATTTGAAAGTTTTGTGTTTATAAATGCATGTGTATGTATAGGTGTGTGTGTTAGAAAAATGTAACATTGTCTAAAATGTCTCTAGAAGAAATTAAATAGAAGAAAAATGTTGATTCTGTATGATGGATGATATGATAGGTAAATCTTAACACCTGGGATCCACAATTTAAATTCTGATTCTTGGAGAAGAGATTTTGTTTCCAACTCAAGCTATTTCAACTTCTCACAATATAGATTCCTAAATGAGTTTTTAAAACTAGGGAGTGATAATAGATGGGCTCTCATTGTCCAATCCTTTTTCCCATTCAAGAAACAAAATTTTCAATTCCCATCTCTATTTCAGTTGAATGCTTAAAATAATAAATACATAGCATAGTACATAATATCAAACTTTTACAAAAACTTAAAAATGTTTACAAAACTGCAAAATGAATAAAGCTACATTTTTTTCTTTTAAAATATATTTTACCTCAATGAAGATATATAAAAGCACCCTAATGGAAGCAGTAGCTACTAGGTCCCATAGTTAGCAGGTCTCTTTTGATATCTATAGATAACTGTGTCCAAGAGTAGTAGGCAAATATTTTCCCTCCTTTTGGCACAACTGATCTGGAATGCCTATTTAAATTAGGACAAAATATAGCCCGTTTCATAAAACTCCCAATTTTGTACAACGCAGCAATTTCCTAAACCTCTACAATCTCAATTGCAAATTAAATTTCTATGTCAGTGACAGTTAATTTTCCAAAAATACTTCTTTGAAAAGAGTTTTATTGCATGTTTCTTATATGCTCAGCACTATGCTAAGCAATTTTCCAGCATTATCTCATTAATTCTCATACCTATGAGGTAGATACCATTAAAATCTTCATTTTACAGATGAGAAAAGGAGGCTTGGCGAGATTACACCATTTTCCCAAGATTGCACGGCTACTACACGGTAAAATGATATTTTAGACACAGGTCATTTTAACTTCAAAACCCAAGCTACTAACCATCGTGCATTCTCCTGCATGAAAAATCTTCAATTTGGGCTCCTTGTTGCATTTTAGATAAGAAAAAGCTATAGAATCTCAGGGTTGGGAATAACCTTGGTGGTCCTCTAGTCTCCTATGAGTTTCCTCTCTATTCTCCGATGGCTCTTAGGCTGGTGTAGACACTAAGTTTTATGGGGCAAGGATAGCGTCTTTTGTCTGTTATTTGTCAGCACACTGGACCTTGCCTTTAACACAATAAAAGGGCAATTGATCTGTGATGCTCACTCATTTTTCTACCTTTGAAAACAAGGAGTTCCACAGTATGGTCTAGACCTAGGCTTATTTAAGGTTGAAGTCATTCAAGAAATACATTTTTATTGATCATCTACTATATGCTTTTCCGATGTTCTCATTCAAGAAGTTTTTGGATGAATGAAGTATGCACGTAATGTATTCCCTATGCAGTAAGTAAAAGATGCCCAAAATGCAAGATCATACTGGAGGTATAGGGAGTTCATTTACAATCCATGCCCTTTAATAATTTAAATGGAAAGAGAAAGCTATACAAGTTAATAGTTCCTTAGTTTTAGAGGCGCCCAGTTTTTCCATGTAGAGTAGAAATAAAACCATCAACGTATTTTATCACTCTAGTGGAATATCTACTTTAAAACACTCCTAGAAAAGGTAAGCCTAATCTACAATGTAAAATTAAGAAAAGCACTTATTAGTGCTTTAAGCAACGTGATTTCCAGTGCTCTCTTTCATTTCATATCCTAGAAATAAATTTCTTTAGAATCAGTCACTTTTTAAAAGAAGTTTCATATATAAATATATATATACATTTCTCACTATTTCCCCATTCCAGATCCGATTACGTTGTTATGTTACCCTCTGGCAAGGTTCACGGAAAGTGAAACCTCATAACCTCTTGACAAATTTTCCTCTCTCTTCTTAACTGGAAATGAAAGAGTAAAAATTTGTACTGAATGAGATCCAACCTGAAGATCTGTCTACAAAAGAGAAACAGACATTTGAAACCTTTCCTCCTCTCTTTTTCTCTGAAAATATAAAGAGGACAGTTCTCCATGGGGACTTTTCCTTTCAGAGTAACAATACTTGAAAGTTGAGGATTCATCCACTTTCTCCACCTGTTTAAAATGCCCGAGCCTTCCTTGGCCTATTGCAGCAAGTGGTCTGTAAATGTGAGCAAACTCGGATTTCTTACATTCCTCCCACCTGCCACATTTTCTTAACTGAAAGTAAAAAGTGTTGCAATTGTATGTATTCCCGTGAGCCTGCAGAGATTCACAGAGTTCTAACAGACAGAGCTTTACGCTTTTAAAATAGGACAAAGCAGTCTGAAAATAGGGAGGTTTTGGGGTAGATCTGTTTTTAAAAAGACTTAAATATGGTAAAATCAATCTAAAAACTGTTCTAGGCAGCTGAGAGGCTGGGGATAACACGAGCACAGGGAATAAAGAGAGCTCTGAAGAGCCAGGACCAGTTGCTAATACTTAATCTCTTTAAATAATGAATTAGCTGCTCATATCTACTGTGGCTGCTAAGAGAAAGCACTTTCTTTGTGGAGTGAAGTAAAGCTTGAATACCCATGAATTATTCAATATAAAGTGTGCCAGTTAAAATGCCTTGATATTGGAAGTCAAGTGTAAGATTATCTCTTGTCTGTCAAAAAGCATCTCTACAGTGTTACTGAGCCCGAGACGAGGGGCCCAAGGAGTAAGAAAAGAAAGGAGGAAAGCCATCCAGAAACAATGTAATAAAGCACTAAGCATTCAAAACGAGCTGGGACCAGCTTCCTCACTGTGGGGAAACCTTTATTGACATGCTCTCTTTAAGCAGGACTTAATGCTTACTGCTTACAGTCACTACCTCCCTCTGTCCTCCAGGATGAGAACATGGAAAAGTGGACTAACTCCTTTCCGTTGGAGACAATAGATACTAATTCATCAGCCATTGCTGACTTAAAGAAATACTTTCCCTCCTAAGGTGTCTACTGAGAGTTGAGTGATGACCTTTTGATCAATTTAGAATTTCTAAAGCAAAAGTGATTAACTACAAAGCAGATTAGAATGTAGACTATGGCGAAATTTCGATGTTCAACGTAGAAATTTCGTTATCTATTAACTCTATGAAGTGATTTCATATTCAGCTGGATATTTTTTTTCTTTCTTGGATGTTCTTCAAGATTTGCCTTTTCTTGGATAACTCAGAGAAGTAATTTGGTTCATAAGGAAATCAAAACCCTAAAACCACGGGGCTCCTTTTAAAAATGAAGTACCTGGAAATTGCATAGCCTATGCCTTCAAAAAATGTTCGTTAAGCACTAGTTACGGAAAGGCACTGTTCTAGGTCCTGGGAATAAGATCAATAAAAATAGTTCCTGCCCTCAATGTATTTGCAGTGTAGACAGGGAAACAGATGCACACTCATTAAAGCCTCCGAGTGTCACAGATGATATGATAGAACAACCCAAAGGAGAGAGGCAATTTTTTTGAGTGAGGAATGGGAACAATCAGAGAAAACTCACAGAAAATATAATGCTAGAGGTTAGATTTAAAGGAAGACGAAGGATGTTCATCAGGACAGGTTGGGGGAGGGGCTTTTATTAATAGGCATGCGGAAGAGTAAAGGCGGAGTGCTGTGAAAACCAGCCGGCATGTTCGGAGAGCAGCAGCCACCTGGTGTAGGTGAAGCATCAGCTAGAGGCTGGCGGGTAAAAAACAGGCTGGGCTATCGGCAGAAGGATGATCGTGGGTACCATGGTTAGGAAGTTTGAACTTTATTCTCTAAGCAGTAAAAGACAATTCAGGGAGTTAAGCAGAAGATTTACATCTTAAGTTTCTTGTGAAGGAATTTCCCCCTGGTGGTGAAGTGGAGAGTAGACTGAGAATGTGCAAAGCTGGGAATGGGAGGGGACCAACTACGTTCCAAGAACCAATGCCACTGCAATGGAGATGAAACGAAATAAGAAGGACTGGTGACTAAACGATTGTAAGGAAAACAGTGGCAGAGGGATCTAATTAAACTTCTAGGTATCTGATTCAGATGAAGGGGTAGAAGGTGATGCTATTTACTAGATAAAGAATAGAGGAAGTGGAATAGGTTAGGAGATAAAGGCAATGAGTTTAGTTTTGGATATGCTAAGCAGAGATATCCAATAGGCATTTCAATATTGTAATCTTAAGCTCAAATTGGGCTTGGCTAAAGATGCAAATTTGAAAGTCATCAACTTGCACTTGGTGAGTGAAGACATAGGGATGGATGAATGAACCAAAAAAAGTGCATAGGACTCTTGGGAGACCAATGCTTAAGAGCAGGCAGAAGAAAAGAACACAAAGAAAATTAAAAATTTAGAGAAGTACAAGAAAATTATTAATGTGGATTTGAAACTAAGGGATAGAGAAGCTTTAAGAAGAAAGAAGTGGCCAAGAGATTCAAATGTCTCTTAAAGGTCAAGTATGAGGAAGATTAAAAATTATCTAAAGGATTTGGCAATTAGGGGATCATTGATGACTTTTGTCATGGCAGCTAGTTTATAGTGGTGGAAACAGAAACCAAATTATCTAGGATTAAACAGGATGGTAAGAAATTCAAAACTGTGAGTATAGACAATTCTTTAGAGAATAGGAACAATAAGGGGTATAGTGGATTGAGTTGTTTCCCTAAAAAGATATGTTCAAGTCCCAATCTCTGGTACCTGTGAATATGACCTTCTTTGGAAACAGGGTCTTTGCAGATGTAATTAAGCTGGCAAGCCTTGGCACTCCCTGGCCTGTAGCTGCATCACTCCAGTCTCTGCCTCTGTCTTCACATGCCATCTTGCCTCTGGGCGCCTCCAAATCTCCCCCTCCTTACAAGGACATCAATCATGTTGGATTAAGGGCCCACCTTAATCTAGTATGACCTATTCTTAAGCAATCATATCTGCAATGACCTTATTTCCAAACAATGTCACATTCTGAGGTACTGACTTATGACTTCAACATCTTTTGGGGGGAGACACAATTTAACCTATTACAGTATCCTAGAGACAAAGTAATCTAGCAAATACATCTAGATATAGATAGGAATGTGGAAAAGGATATAGACATAGAGATTGAAATAGATATAGATATATAAAATAATTGAGACCCAGAGATTTTTTTCTCTTACTCAAATCACACAGCAAGTTAGTATTACAGTCAGCAGTAGAACCCAGCTTGGGTGATTCCCAGTTAGCTACCCTTTCTATATTTCCAGCACCCCATACAACTCATTCAGTGGCTTCATTTGGCCCCGTGGATATAATCTAAACTCTTTCATATGGTCTAAGGCCTGCGTCATCTGGCCATAGCCTCAACTCTAGCATCTTTTCCTATTCTCCACGCTCAAGTCGCACTGGCCTATGTCTACTTCCATAAGCCTGCCGGCCTCCTTCCTGCTTCAGTCCGTCCTGCATAGGCTCACTCCTCTACCTAGAAAGGGATTCTCATTCCTTGGCCTTGCTCAGTCTTCATTCTTCATGTCTCACCGGAAAGTCGTTTCCTCAAGAAAATCAACGCTGAGTGCCAGGTTAAGTGAAATTCTCCTGTTATATTCCTCTGTGGCATCCTTACACTTTGGAAAACTATTCACAGTTACAATTACGGTTTATGTGTTTAATGCATATTTTCCCTAATAGATTGTAAGCTCTGAGAGGTCAGGAAACACTAATCTTCCTAAAAGCCTAGCAGAGTGCTTGGTGCTGAGCAGACATGTCCTATGTATTTATTGAATGAAGGAAAGAGCCTCGACTTCCCACCCATCAGGTGGCTGACAAGGCATGCTGGATGTGGAAAAACACTTGGATCCCATCTGCCTTCAACACACATTTGCCTGGGCTACTCTCTCTTTCTGGGGCATTCTTACCCCAGATGTCTTCATGGTTATAGTCCTTACCTTCTTCAAGTTTTTTCCCAAGGTCATCTCAATGAGGACTAGACTGAACTTCAAATTATAACACCATCCTCCTGAGCCTACTCCACTTTTTCTTTTTTTTCTAGCACTTATCACTTTCTAACACACTATAATTTACTTCCTTCTTATTTGACTATTTATTGTCTGCCTTCCTCTGCTAAAAATGTAAATTCTAGGGCAGAGATCCTTGTCTTTTTTATTCAATAATGTATCCCGACCACCAAGACAGTGTCTGGCATGTCGTAGAGCTTTTAAAAATGATTACTAAATAAATGTACTCCAGCAGCATGAAGAGGCATTACAAAAACTATCTTCTATAAGGAATCAGTACAGATCCTCCGTTGCCAGCATCAGAACATGAAAGAAATAGAAACAGGTGTATGGTCTGAATTTTATGTGATGTAACCTTTTTTTAGAAAAAGAAGAATATGGCTATATTTTGTATGCTTTGTGGTCCACATAAAAATGTCAAGTTCAATCAAGAAGAAAAGTATTAAAGTAAGAGTAATAGCTAACCTCTGTTTTCCAGTATTATTTGGCAAAAAAGAAAACTAAGCATGAAATTCAGTAACTGAACTAATCTCTGATCCTTCCTGACAACTTAAATCACTTGACATATTGCAATATTTTCTGCAATTTCCAGTGATTTCCTTCAAGCCTATTTCTACCTACTACTCTGCACATAAAGTAAAGCCAGCTTAGATCTAAGCACTTTATGGACATTTCATAAATCTAACAAAACCATAACAATGAGTGCTGCCTCAGTGTTTTACATTTAGATTTAAAGGTGTAGAACAAATTATGGTAGTAAAAAAAAACCTTGGAGCAATTAGAGCTAATATATTAATTCATGTGGTTACCTCCCTTTCCTGCTCATGGTCTCTTTTGATGCTCAACTGCCTGTAATTGCTCAAGGAAGACAAGACCTTAATGTACCAGTTGAAGGCACTCCAACCACCTACCACACCTGGTGTTGGCTCACCATTTCAGCTGCTGCTTCCAACACTGTCTTGGTCTATTCGGCTGCTATAACAAAACACCATTGACAGCATGGCTTATAAATAACAGAAATTTATTTCTCACAGTTCTGGAGGATGAAAAGTCCAAGATCAAGTTGCCAACTGATTCAGAGTCTGGTGAAGGCCTATTTCCTGGTTCATAGACTATGGTCATCTTTCTGTGTCCTCACATGGCAGAAGGAACGAGAGAGCTCTCTGGTGTCTCTTTTATAAGGGCACTAATCCCATTCATGAGGGCTCCTCCCTCACGACCTAATCGCCTCCCAAAGGCCCACCTCCAAATAGCATCACATTGGGGATTAGGTTTCAACATAATAAATTTTGGGGGGACACAAACATTCACTCTCTAGCAGACACCATGGACAAGCTTTCTTGAACTCAGGCTCCTCCAAGGTTATTTTGCTGCTTCTGCCAACACAGACACTTTCTCCTTCATTAATTCTACTCCCTTGACACCACCTTGATCAATGTTTCACATCCCAAAACACTACCAAATGCCACCGTTGCTGTCTTGGCCAACCAATTTTAATGTCATTTTGCCACTTCTGTTCTCACCATTTGTTTCTCGGAGGTAGGCAAACAAGATCTGAGCTTTTTAATCCCCTGTTAGAAAGCTGCTACAATACCTCTGAGATGATCAGAAGAAAGCAGAGAGAGAAGCCTAACTGAATAAATTGAAGTCCTGTCCTAGCAACATTGTCTGCTCAATCAGGAACCAAGTCAATCCCAAGGCAGCTCAGGACAGTTCTTAGGCAGGATCTTTTCAAAACTAAGCAGGACAAACAAGAACTTCCACAGTAAATTCTGGTTAAGGTCCCCAGATCCTGCAACGTCCCTGACTTCTTCATGCCCTGAACAGTTCTAAGCTACCAAATAACTCAAGAAATTAGGCAAAGTCTAAAGAGTATATACCTTTTGACTATCTGCTCTTTCCATTTGAGTTAATTTGCATAGAAATCTGTTTTGGGGTGGAAATCTTGCAGCTAGATTTCTAGTATAAGTATATAAATACAGAGATTATGGCAAAGTTCTGTTTTGGGCAATGAACATTGGTGCTACTGACTTCTCAACAGCCCCCAATACTTTGGGAATTTAGTTTAGTTTAACTCATTTCATTTGTTTCCATGATGGTGATATGTTTGTACTGAGAGCCCTCAGCAAATCTGTAGGCCAGCCTGATCTATAGCCCATCAAGTGCTAGTTTTTTTTTTGAGATGCCTCCTAAGAATTAGAAGCCTAGTCTCTGGTTACAAAACTACTTAGGTCTGTTTGAAGAGTAAATTCTTCCCTTTGTTTCTTTAACACCATACTCTAATTAACTGAGCTAAATGTTTCATGTAAATGAATGTATAATAATACTAGAATGCCAAAATTGGAGCACAAGATAGAGATTAGGTTTCTGAAACAAGTTAGAAACCAGATGTTAGACTGGAGAATGCATCCACACTTAAACTAAAAGCAAAATGTAACTTGAGTCTCAATCCCCAAGTATTCCTGACCACAACTCCAAGACCAGGAGACCTGACATCTTTACTGTAGCTTCCCTCTTCTGCCTTGCCCCAGCCAAACTTGGATCAAGTCTTCACTGCCTCTAACCTAGATAATTACAAGGCTTCCTAAGAGATCTCCCTACTATTTTTAACTGCAGCCAGAAGGATCTTCCTAAATTGCAAATCCAATTGTGTCATGACTACCTCCTCCACGCTTAAAATCCTCCAGTAGGTCTCTTCTGCTTTGAGAAGAAAGTCCAAACACTTTCACGTGGTAAAACGGGTTATTTTATGATAATGTTGTTTGCAGACTCTATAATGCCCTCTTCCTCATCTGCATCCTACACTTCAGTTAAAACACTCTAGTAGCTAGTTCCAAAATGTCACAATGTCCTACTTCTATTTTGAAGCTTTATCACTGTTTAAAACAATCAAATTTCTTTGGAAATTAACATTTCTTGAGTGGAAGTTTGATAGACAGTGAAAGAAAGAAGAATCTTTACTGATTTCATGATTTTCCTAGGCCAACAATTCTTCAATGTCACTATTTGTATTATTAAAATCAAAGGTGAAGGGGCTGCGTGGGTAGGGGGAAATTGGCTGGGATCACCAATGTAGAAGCTATTCATACAACTACACTGAGCTACAAAATTATTTTTTAAAAACACACTGACTCAGTTTTTATTTTCCATGTAGTTTTTCTGCATAATACTTTCAGAAATCACCAAGGTACAAGACTCAGATTTTGCTATGAATAAACTATAGAAAGTCACAGTGTGTCAATTTGACCTAACTGCTTTCTGAGCTGACAAGTCTCAGGCATCTGATGGAAACAATACCCACCCTTGCCCCAGAGCAGCATGCTATTTGGAAATGATTTGGTGGTGCTCTAGAAAGTATTCAAAAGAATGTTGAAAGTTTTTTTTTAATGTATGTTAATTTTTATAGGTAGATAATATGCCTTTAATATTTAATTTTCCATTTATTAATAGAAAAAAGCTCTCAAGTGTTTTGACAAATTTTGAATTGCAGAATTCACAAATGTTTAAATAATAAAATATAGATTTTACTACCTTTAATATGGGGGGGAGGATTCCAGATAGGAAGAAAAGAGCAATAAATGAGGAAAGAGAGAAAAAGGAGGGAGGGATGGAGGGAGAAAAGGAGGGAGGAAAAGAAAAAAAGAATCTTTGCCAAAGGAACTATCCTGTTATAAAGCTGAGTACTTCACATAGCTTTAAAATTAGGCCAATGTTTGAGAACAACAGGCATAAGAAATCTATATTTTTTAGGTTAGAAAACATCAAAGTTGGTAACATCAAGTTGGGTAAGCAAAGAAAAAAACTGCCCAAAAGAAACCAAGAAGGATTGCAAAATGTGGAAATGCCCCGAAGGTAGTTGTGCATACGTGTATAACTGGCATTTTTCCCAATTCTACCCATGAGGCTGCTACATTTCTCACTCAGTAATAGGAAATAGGCCTAATTCACCACGATCAAAAAGAATGCCCTTTAACTAAATATTAGGACATACTAGATTTCAACATCTCCCTCATTGCTGACACTCAGTAAATATTTATTTTTATATTAATCTCAATAGATTTTGGAATTACACTTGTTCAGGGAAGCAACAAATCTTAAAGGAATCCTCCATGTAAAAAGTATGCAGCCAAGATATAGCTTGCCTTTGGATTCAATTTCAAAAGGAAACTCTGAGTTTGAAGCCTGGTAAATCATTTTGGGTATCATGTTGTCTTTGTGTCTTCCATGATGCTTCCAAAATTAGGTGAAAACCTTTTCCTGCTCAGAAGTACCTGTCTTTGGAGTGCTAGTGTACAAGAGGTCTTCCAGCCATTTGAAACCAAATCCCCTACATTGCAATATAATGCCAAATGCTCCAAATTCAAAAGGATACGTGTCAGGAATCCTGAGTCTGATGTTCACAACTGTGACTTCTTTCATTTTTTTTAACAGAACGTATGTATAATTTGCTTAAGATTTGCGAAATGCATCTCGATTATTTTTTATTGTTTTTCTCTTAGTTCTCACAACATCATTAGACACAATTCTAAAATTAATGAACTGATTAAAAACTTCATTTCAAAGACATATCAATGAGTATGTATGTATCTTAGAGAATTTTCATTTTTAAGACCATTTTCATTCGTTGAAAATAAGTCTACTCAGAAGTATACTGTGGAGATGAAGTCAAGATGGCGGCGTAGGCAGACTCTGAACTCACCTCCTCCAGCGGACACAGCCAATTTACAACTACTCATGGAAAAATTACCCCTGAGACAGAACTGAAAACTGGATTAGAGGAACTCCTGCAACAAAGCACAATCCTAGTTGAGGTAGAAGAGGCAGAAACTCCCTTCTGGAGAGAAAAAATGCCGCCTTCACAAGCCGCCAGCTTCACGGCCGCTGGGAGCCGCCCACAGGTCGGCAGCCGCCCTGGAGGCGCCGGGCCCTGAGCTGGGGAGCGCCCCCGCTGTGGGCATTTTGTGGACCCAGCACAATTGAGACCAGCGGCATAATATCTGACTGTGCCTGCTACTAAAACATTGGGAAGTACCTCTAGAAAAGCTGGTTCACAAAGAAATTAAAACCGGTTCTTAAAGGGCCCACACGCAAACTCACCCATTTCAGAAAGCAACCTCAAATCACCAGAAAGAAAGGTGCACAGTGCTGTGGTGAAAAAAGACTCACCTAATAGGCCCTGAGCGCATCTCGGTGAGAGGTGAGACCTCTCCAGGGACTGGGACATTGGCGGCGGCCATTGTTGTGGCCTGGTGTGGGCGTGCTGACACAGACGCCATTGGAGTTCTCCCTGGGGCCTGCTAGCCCAGGGTCTGCCCCACCCGCTGGAGCACCCATTTAATCCAGCTCAGCCAGGGCAGGCAGCCCACCCTAGAGACTGGCCCCACCCAAGAACTAGCCCTCAGGCAACTTGTGGGCCTGCATAGATTGGTGACTGGATTCTCTGCAGCCTGGCAACTGAGCCAACTTCAGTGGGGCAGGGCGTGCACAAGGAGCGGGTGGATAGTGTGGGGCGGTGGTGGAGTGTGTGGGGCTCCCGGCGTGGAGAGACTGGGTCCGCTTCAGGGGGTCGGGGCACACTCACGGGGCAGGACTGTGTTGACTGTGTGTGTGGACAGGAAGGCGGCAGGGCTTGTCAGCTGCAGAAGACTTCTGCTTCTCAAAGACCCACATAGGGGGTTTGCCCCACCTTCCAAAGTCTGAAACAATTGGGTGCTCCCAAGCCTGAGGCCAGCCCCACCCAGCTGCAATCCTCAGAGAGCTGACAAGAGACATAAAGGCTGGAGGCTTATAGCAATTGTAAGGCCCTGAGCCTAACAACCTGCCACACTGGGGGCCTACTGACTTAAAAGAAATACTGCAACACAAATGTGGTATTAGAACTTGCAGCCAACTGTGCGGGGACTCCCCACAGCTGATAAAGAGACTGAAGGGCCCACAACAACTACAAGCAGCTGAGCATTACAACAGCTGGCCAGGAGCATAACTCAGCCTCCCTGGGTGCCTACAGGGAGAGGAATCAGGCCACAACAGAAGGACACACATAGCCCACATAGGGGTCACCCCTGGAACATTGAGAACTGAGGGAAGCACACTGCAGGCCCCCTAAGGCATCACTTACATAAAGTCACCTATCCAAGAGCAGGAGATGTAGCTGACCTACCTAATACATAGACACAAGCACAGGGAAAGAGGCAAAATGAGGAGGCAAAGGAATACATTCCAAGTAAGGGAACAGGACAAAACCCCAGAAAAGGAACTAAGTGAAACAGAAATGAGCAACCTACTTGACAGAGAGTTCAAACAAAGAGTGTTAAGGATGTTCACTGATCTGGGGAGAAGAATAGATGAACTCAGTGAGAATGTCAACAAAGAAATGGAAGATATAAAAAAGAACCAATCAGAAATGAAGAATACAATACTGGAAATGAAAAATTCATTAGAGGGACTCCAAAGCAGAGTAGAGGATACAGAAGAACGGATCTGCGAGCTGGACGAAAGACTAGAGGAAATTACCCAAGCTGAACAGGTAAAAGAGAAAAGAATTAAAAAGAGTGAGGACAGTCTAAGGGACATCTGGGACAACATCAAGCACACTAACATCTGTGTTATAGGTGTCCTGGAAGGAGTAGAGCGAGACAAGGGGGCAGAGAATCTATTTCAAGAAATAATAGATGAAAACTTCCCTAACCTAAGGAAGGAAACAGACATCCAGGTACAGGAAGCACAGAGAGCCCCAAACAAGATAAACCCAAAGAGTCCCACACCAAGACACATCATAATCAAAATGTCCAGAATTAAAGAGAGAATCCCAAAAGCCGCAAGAGAAAGTCAAGTTACATACAAAGGAAACCCCATAAGGCTATCAGCTGACTTCTCAGCAAAAACCTTACAGGCTAGAAGAGAATGGCACTATATATTTAAAGTGCTAAAAGGAAAAAACTTACAGCCAAGAATATTCTACCCAGCAAGGTTATCATTCAAAATGGAAGGAGAGATTAAAAATTTCCCAGACAAGCAAAAATAAAGGAGTTTGTCACCAAGAAACCAGTGCTACAAGAAATGTTAAAGGGACTGATTTAAGGGGAAAAGAGAAGACCACAAATAGGAAAAATTATCTATTTCCATGATAAGAGGGTAATGGATACAAATGCACAAAAAAGAGGTTAGATATGATATCAAAAACATAAAATGAGGGAGGAGGGGAGTTAAAGAGTAGAGCTTTCAGACAGAGGTCAAACTAAAGAGACCATCAATTCTGTATAGAAGGAGAAAGGAACAGAGAAGGACTACTAAAACACCCAGGGGAAAAAAAAGTTAAAAAATGGCAGTAAGTACATACTTATCAATAGCTACTTTAAACGTCAATGGACTAAATGCTCCAATTAAAAGGCATAGGGTGGCTGATTGGATAAAAAAACAAGACCCATATATATGCTGCATACAAGAGACACACTTCAGACCTAAAGACACTCACAAACTGAAAGTGAAGGGATGGAAAAAGATACTCCACGCAAATGGCAATGAAAAGAAAGCTGGGGTAGCAGTACTCATGTCAGACAAAATAGACTTTAAAACAAAAACTATAAAAAGAGACAAAGAAGGGCATTACATAATGATCAAGGGAACAGTCCAACAAGAGGATATAACACTTGTAAATATCTACGCACCCAATGTAGGTGCACCTAAATATATAAAGCAATTATTAACAGACATAAAAAGAGAAATAAACAGTAACACAATAATAGTAGGGGACTTTAACACTCCACTTACACCAACGGATAGATCATCCAAACAGAAGATCAATAAGGAAACATTGGCCTTAAATGACACACTAGAACAGATGGACCTAGTAGATATATACAGAGCATTCCATCCAAAAACCGAAGAATACACGTTCTTTTCAAATGCACATGGAACATTCTCCAGGATTGATCACATATTAGGCTACAAAACAAGTCTCCATAAATTTAAGAAGATTGAAATAATACCAAGCATCATTTCTGACCACAACGGTATGAAAGTAGAAATCAACTATAGGAAGAAAATCAGAAAGCCACAAATACGTGGAGATTAAACAAAATGCTACTGAACAACAACTGGGTCAATGAAGAAATCAAAGAAGAAATCAAAAAATACCTGGAGACAAATGAAAATGAAAATACGACATGCCAGAATTTATGGGATACAGCAAAATCGGTTCTAAGAGGGAAGTTTATAGCAATACAAGCCTATCTCAACAAACAAGAAAAATCTCAAATAAACAATCTAACAATGCACCTAAAGGAACTGGAAAAGAAGAACAAACAAAGCCCCAAATCAGTAGAAGAAGGGAAATAATAAAAATCAGAGCAGAAATAAATGGAACAGAGACCAAAAAAAAATAGAAAAAAATAATAAAACCAAGAGCTGGTTCTTTGAAAAGATAAAAAAAATTGACAAACCTTTAGCTAGACTCACCAAGAAAAAAAGAGAGAAGGTACAAATAAGTAAAATCAGAAATGAAAGAGGAGAAATTACAACAGACACCTCAGAAATACAGAAAATTATAAGAGAATACTATGAAAAGCTATATGCCAACCAATTTGACAATCTGGAAGAAATGGATAAATTCTTAGAATCATACAACCTTCCAAAACTGGATCAAGAAGAAGTAGAGAATTGAATAGACCAATCACCAGTAAGGAGATCGAAACAATAATCAAAAACCTCCCCAAAAATAAAAGTCCAGGACCAGACGGCTTCCCTGGTGAATTCTACCAAACATTCAAAGAAGAATTAATACCTATCCTTCTCAAACTCTTCCAAAAAATTGAGGAGGGGGGGAAGCTCCCTAACTCATTCTAGGAAGCTGACATTACCCTGATACCAAAACCAGACAAGGACAACACAAAAAAAGAAAATTACAGGCCAATATCACTGATGAACATCGATGCAGAAATCCTCAACAAAATACTAGCAAATCGCATACAACAATATGTTAAAAAGATTATACACCATGATCAAGTGGGATCTATTCCAGGTATGCAGGGATGGTTTAACATTCGCAAATCAATCAACGTGATACACCACGTTAATAAAATGCAGAATAAAAATCACATGATCATCTCAATAGATGCAGAGAAAGCATTTGACACAAAATCAACATCCAAAAATCAGTTGCATTTCTATACATTAACACTGAAGTAGCAGAAAGAGAAATCAAGAATACCATCCCATTTACAATTGCAACAAAAAGAATAAAATACCTAGGAATAAACTTAACCAAAGAGGTGAAAGAGCTGTACACCGAAAACTATAAAACATTGCTGAAAGAAATTGAAGAAGACACAAAGAAATGGAAAGATATTCTGTGCTCTTGGATTGTAAGAATTAACGTAGTTAAGATGTCCATACTTCCTAAAGCCATCTATAGATTCAATGCAATCCCTATCAAAGTTCCAACAACATTTTTCACAGAAATACAACAAAGAATCCTAAAATTTATATGGAACAACAAAAGACCCCGAATAGCTAAAGGAATCCTGAGAAAAAAGAACAAAGCTGGAGGTATCACACTCCCTGATTTCAAAATAGACTACAAAGCTAGGGTAAACAAAACAGCATGGTACTGGCACAAAAACAGACACACAGATCAATGGAATAGAATTGAAAGCCCAGAAATAAACCCACACATCTATGGACAGCTAATCTTTGACAAAGGAGCCAAGAACATACAATGGAGAAAAGAAAGTCTCTTCAACAAATGGTGTTGGGAAAACTGGATAGCCACATGTAAAAAGATGAAAGTAGACCCTTACCTTACACCATACACAAAAATTAACTTCAAATGGATTAAAGACTTGAATGTAAGACCTGAAACTATGATACTTCTAGAAGAAAACATAGGCAGTACGCTCTTCCACATCGGTCTCAGCAACATATTTTCAAGCACCATGTCTGACCGGGCAAGAGAAACAATAGAAAAAATAAACAAATGGGACTACATCAAACTAAAAAGCTTCTGCACAGCAAAGGAAACCATCAACAAAAGGAAAAGACAACCTAACAATTGGGAGAAGATATTTGCAAACCATACATCTGATAAGGGCTTAATCTCCAAAATATATAAAGAACTCATGCATGTCAACAACAAAAAAACTACCAACCCAATTAAAAAATGGGCAAGACCTGAACAGACATTTCTCCAAAGAAGATATACAGATGGCCAGCAGACACATGAAAAGATGTTCAAAATCATTAACTATCAGGGAAATGCAAATCAAAACTACAATGAGATATCACCTCACGCCCGTCAGAATGGCTATAATCAACAAGACAGGAAACAACATGTGTTGGAGAGGATGTGGAGAGAAGGGAACTCTCATACACTGCTGGTGAGAGTGCAAACTGGTGCAGCCACTATGGAAAACAGTATGGAGATTCCTCAAAAAATCAAGGATAGAACTACCATATGATCCAGCTATTCCACTGCTGGGTATTTATCCAAAGAACTTGAAAACACCAATTTGTAAAGATACATGCACCCCTATGTTCATTGCAGCGTTATTCACAATAGCCAAGACTTGGAAGCAACGTAAGTGCCCATCAAGGGACGAATGGATAAAGAAGATGTGGTATATATACGCAATGGAATACTACTCAGCCATAAGAAACGATGAAATCCAGCCATTTGTGACAACATGGATGGACATTGAGGGTATTATGCAAAGTGAAATAAGTCAGAGGGAGAAAGTCAAATACTGTATGATTTCCTTCGTTAAGTAGTAGATAATAACAATAAACAAACACATAGAGACAGAGATTGGATTGGTGGTTACCAGAGGGGAAGGAGGGAGCGAGGAGGGCGAAGGGGATAATTCGGCACCTGTGTGTGGTGATGGGTTGTAATTAGTATTTTGGTGGTGAACATGATGTAATCTATGCAGAAATAGAAGTATAATGATGTACACCTGAAATTTATACAATGTTATAAACCAATGTTACTGCAATAAACAAAAAATTTTTAAAAAAAGAAGTATACTGTGGATTTTATAACAGATATTTAAATAAAATATTTCTCCTAGACCATTACTTTTACCAAGGTATAATCTTCAGGGATTTGTGGAAACAGATATTAACATTAAAAAAGAAAAAAATGTTTATGCATCGTATCGTATAGATCATCGTAGCAATCTAGCTATAACTGTCTTTCTCTTTGATTTCTCCTCCTCCGTTACACAAACTAAGTGATTCTATCTGTAAAAGGTTAGGCAAAATCTTTTGGTTTGGGAATTAAGAGTCTCCAAAAGCTAGTATTACAGAGATCAGCTAAGTACAATATTTCCTTGTGGCTAATGGGAATTTATTTTGGCAAACCTCCAAATCAGAACTGACTTAGTAACTATGGAGAAGACCCCTTAATGACATAGGAAAAATAAGGTCTTACCAAAGAGAAATCTCTATATATCTCATTTACTTCATTTATTTAGGAAAGCAGACCCACAACTTAGGGTACTTATGAGCTTGGATTTTCATATTGTACTAGCTTTTCTTAATTGTATATACGTATGTGAGTGTGTTTGCTATACGTATTTTATATGTATATATGTGTGTATTTTATTAATATATATGAATTACATACATATGTAAACATAGTTTTGGTATTATTAAATATAAATAAATATACTTTATGGATCTAGCTTCCATTATAAGGCCCACAGTAGAACCCATCAAAGTTTTTACAGCATATTCCCCATTAATTTGTTTATGACATTGACAACATGTTATAATTATCAGATTGTGTGTTCTAGAACTCTGCAACGTCTTCTTATGTCCACCGAGGAATATACAGGGTTAATTCTTTTTAATTACAAATTTAAAAAAATATTACTACCTCCCTATTCAGAAACATAAATTAATTATAGATGCAAACAAACGAAGAAATCATGAAGGAACAACCTTGGACGAATTCAAACATGAATTCAGGAGAGGAAGAAAGAATCTTGCTATTGGTGTTAAACCCTCAAGTTCTACTCCCCAAGCCTACTCAAGTACTTGTAAGGGTTCACTTCACCCCCGCTAGAGCTGTTTCCCCCCAGAGCATTTTCATATATATTGTTGTATTTTAGGTTTCACAGCAACCATACAACATACAGAGAACAATTATTATTTCATTTTCAAGATGAAGAAAATAAGATTATGTTAGGTTAAATAAGTTGCTTAAAGTCATAAACTCAAGATTAGAATCCATTGGTCCAACTACAAGACTACACACTATTTCTCCAGATACACCGAGGACAAATGTTTCCAACAATTCCTGAACAAAATTTTTATCTTCTCGAATACAACACAAATACCAAGTAGACCGAAGAATTGGGTGTTAAATTGCATGAAGAAGTAGATAGAAGAGCAGAATGAGACTCTTACATCCTGACTTGAGCACTCTAGGTAAAGGTCTAGGAGGAAAGAGGTGTGTTAGATATTCAGGGAGAATGCTAAAAGCAAGAAGACTTTGTCTCAGTTCTCATTTGGGAATCAAGGAAGAGATGGCTTTGCAGCAATTCCACCACCACCCTGCGCGTAGGAGTTACCAAAGCAGAATAATTAAGAACCTGAGTTAATACTCTCAAGCCTTCCTTTTCTCCTCTGTGGTATAGAAGGGACTGGGACGTTCCCTTGTGCCCTGAGGCAGAGGTAGACGGTAGCTGAGAGTCTGCTGGGGAACAAGCTAATAGCATTGGAAAGGCAGATAGCAAATGGGAGTCCCAGCCCCACCCTAGGCATTCTTGAGTCACTAGGAGCAGAGATGAGACCTATGAAAAAGCAGGGGGAGGGCTCCTCAGAAGTATGGAAACAAACCAAGAGGTCTACCAGTTGGGAACCACAGCAGCAGGAGACCAGGACACCCAGAACATTATCAACCAACCACACCTCAGCCTAGACCAACCAATCCTCACCCAAGGCAACACAGCTGCCTTGCAGCCAAGACCAGCACAAGATTAAGGTCCCCCCCTCGCACGTCAGTGCCCTGCCATCATCGATATTCCTCCTGAACCCAAGTACTACTTTGGGAAAAAGAAAAGGGAGAAAGGGAAGAGGTCTGCAGAGATCAATTAAACTGGAAAAGTCTGAAGTACCACAAATTCTCTAAGTTTAAAGTTACAGGTTAGGGGTTTTTTATTTTCCTCCACTACATAGCACAGTTGGGGGTGGATGGGGGAGATATCAGTGAGCAAGATTATATGAGTTGTAGCATAAAGAAGTAATGTTGTCTTTGGACATCTCATAGAGTGCAAATACATTTTTAAACCATGACAGACCCAACGCACATTTGAGATTCAAAAAGATGAGAAACACATAAATAGTCCTCTCGTTTTTTTAACCTTTCCTCCTGGGTCACTTTACTATTTTTCTTTTCCATTCTCCTCCCCTCTTGGTTTTTATTTGCCTTTGAAATAGATAACATGGAAACTGAAAAGACAGAATGGCCCTTGAAAGTATATGCGTACTTTTTCTGGTCTGCTGTTAACTCATTTGGGTACCAAAGCAAAGAAATTACATCTTTCTGCACCTTACAAAGCTCTATAAAATGGGGATGACATACAGATTCACTTCAAACAGAGTTGAGAGCAAGAGCTTTAAAGAAAATGCTTGCGAAGCACTTTACAAATGTTATACAATATAAATAATTCTATATTTTTCCAACTGTTCCCAAAAGAGAATCAGGGCCTTGTCCTACTCTCTGGAGGTCAACAGAGAGTTAGGAGAAGAACTCCCTCCTGCTCTGTTACATTTCCTACTACCTATTGACTGAACCAGATGTTGGCAGGTATAAAATCTGAGACAGCTGGTTATCCACCCCCTTAGGGCCAACTGCTCCAAAAAATCACTTTTTTTGCAGCACACATCCTGATTCAGAATCTCTAAGCTAATTATCAGGGTTGTGATTCTCAACCTAATCATTTCTATTATGCCTCCAGAGTAAGAGGGAATCTCAAAATTAACACTTAGTATGCGGAAGTGTACACAGACAGTATGCAGATGGCCCATACAGGTTTAAATTGTTAAGGCAGTTTCCATTTCTGTTTATGCTCCTCTTAGGTTTATAAGATCATCAAAAACTATTTACTGAGCTCCTACTGCATGCAATATACTTCAGAGAGACACCAAGAGGTAACCTGTTTCCTACCCCTTGCTGAACTCAGGATTTACAAAAATTGTAATGCAGACAAAAAAGCAACTATGCACCTGACATTGCACAGAAAATAAGCAAATATCACAAACACACAAGCTTCAGTTCATGAATTTGGGTAAAGGGCAATTGGTAATGAGAGTCACATGCCATTTCATTCGTTTTCTGGTCTGTCCAGAAAGACTATCTGGAGTCAAGATTCAAATTGTGCAGGGAAGAATGAAAGAGGTGTGGTTTGGCAGAGAAGAGCAGGAAATTATACTGATCACAGAAGACAACGATTGCAGAAGCTCAGAGCGAAGGGACAGAAAAAAAGATTTTTCAGACAGTGGTTGAAATTTTGCTTGGTGCTAAAAAGATAAACAACCCGTATGCAGTCCATTATATATCCGTATCACCACACACACGGGGGACAGGGCAGCACAGTGGTTAAGGGTGGAATGAGATTATCTGGGGTCAAAACCTGGCTCCCCCACATGCCAGATTCATAACCTTTGGTAAGGTACTTGCCCTCAGTTGCTTCCTATGTGAAACTGGAAAAATAACAGTACCTACTTCACGGGGTTGGCATAAAAATTAAGAGAGAACATGTGAGGTTGTAATACAATGCCTGCCATAAGGACCGAGTAAAGTAAATTGTTGATATTGTTATTTAGAAATTAATTTCCAGGATCCATCTTGGAAAAATGCGAATTCTAATCCTATTTCCAATTTCGTTGTTATATAGTACCTGATATTGGTAGTTTATTCATAAAAAGTAGAAAAAGATTGCTTATTCTCTCCTCTAAATATATGATTCATTTATAAAATAAGTATATTAATTTTTTTAGGTCAAGATTCTTTGAGGATTAAATAATATTATGCAGGTAAAATGCTTAACATAGTTCCTGGCACAAAATAAGTGCTCAAAACTGTGAGTTGCTCGTATTTTCACCATTGTCATCATCATTTCAGTTATTTAATATGATCATTATTAATCAGGCAAGGGAAAATCAGGACTCAGGTAAAGGATACGATATTGAGAAGGGAAATGAAAGGAAAATGTATGAAGCGTATATTTTTCTTTGCCTACATTGCAAACTGGGAGATGCGGAATTGATTCTTACTGGGATACAGAGGAAGGCTGGGTAATTGATGAAGCTGAGACAAGCAGGAGCCTTCCTCTTGATTCTAGAAGGAATTATTAGTGTGCTTTTACTACTATCTGTGCCAAGCACTGTGCTAAATGTTTTACAGACATTAGCTCTTGTAATCCCCACAACCACCCTGTGAAATAGGAGATATCGTCATCACCCCTGTATTATTAACATGCATTTTAGCTGGAGAGGAAGAGCATCTTATTCAGACGCCCCTGACAGAGTCAGGTCTAGGTCTACCTGGGGCTAGTTCGAGTTGTTACCTACTATGTGACCCTGGGAACCTTGAAGGAGGAGCTGGAGAGAAACACAAGGAAACAGAAGAGGAAAGGTGTCTGTGAGGCAGCATTTTTAACTTAAAAGCCAGAAGTGCCCAAACATTTTCCCATTACAGAGACCCATTCCTCTAGAAATGTGTTCAGTGTTTATCATTAATACTATGCACCATTTAAGAATGTTTTCCTGGGAAGTTTAGTGTTGAAAATTATTCTACTCATGTTGAGCATCTACTACAGTTTTTCACAGAGCCTACTCTAAACAATTCTCAGGTAAAAAGGGAACTTAGGTTAACTTTGAAAAATTAAGAATAGTCACCAAAAGCAAGTAAATAAATAAATTAGTACCATAGTAAGGAAATGTATATATGCATATATATATGAATAAATTAAGTATTTGAGATAGGAAATCAAACTTAAAGAAAACTCAACTACTTATAATCATGAGTTACTTTCTCAATTCTCATAGACATTGTCAATTTCTTCATTAATAAATGTTGAAGGTTGAAAACACCCCTAGCTGGGAAAACCATGGCATCTGAATGCTACACGAGAGTATATTACACTGTCAAGAGACCTACAATCAACGAAATAATAAATCAGGTAAATATTTGTCTTTGGGTATTATTAAATCAGCCATAACTAACTTTTAAATAATTTAAATTCCTTATCTTAAAAATTCCTGAAGATGTGAATGTAAAAGTATAGACCATGTAGTAAAGTTTTTATTTTTCCAACTTTGGTTCAATTCTTTTTTTCAACTCCAAGTAATTGGGGAGAAGCAAAAATTGTAACTTATTTTACTAAGTACCAATAATTTTAGAACACATGTTACAGTTTTCAGTTAAATTAAAAGTTGAGTCAAGTAGAGCACACAATTTTACATCTCTCCACCATCCTCATTAAATTTCAGTTCAACAGGGAATGCTGTCAATTCTTCCTCAGATTTTCCTATTATACTCATATTTTAGGCCAATACCACTGATACTCTGCAGTGAGTACTTGCAGATCTGAAGCAAATGCCATTATATTACCAAGAAGCAGAGTGTTTAATTGTTTCTAATTTTTCTATACAATTATTGCTTTGGCGTAAATCATCACAGATTGTTTCCAAACAGACCACCAGTGACTACTTGGCAAAAATCAACAGGCAAAGCTGAGGTCTCAAGTTTCTCTTGGGACATCGCTGCAGTAAATTGTGTTCCTTACAGCAACTTCAGCTACCTAATTTTTCAAATTTTGCTGGAATAACAAATGGCAAATTAGTGGATCTGTCACATGAAGGTTACTTATAGTACACCCTTACTTCACATTCAAGTTTTGTCTTAATATAATTGACTTAACAAGCAAGTATTTATCACACCTGCAGCTGGAAAACATTAATTACCTTTGATCCTGCTGAACCCGCACACCCACTTATTTTAAGAAAATTTGACCAGGTTGAAAAGTTACTTAGATAATTACAACTCATCTTGTATTAGCAATTCCTTAGTATAAAATGTTGCATCCTTAGGGAATCCCACAGACTTATTTAAACATATTCAGAAGTTTGAGGCAAAATATACCCATTATTTAACAGTAAATTACAATATTCCAGAAGAAATTGGGCTATACAATGAAAGTAAATTCAATAGTTATACCTTTTCAAAGTTGACAAGGCTGAAATATTTCAGAGTACAACATTGTATGCCTGTGTTAATGTGGCCAAGGTCCTGATGGGGTAGTGTAACATATTCCTCTTTATTAAAAAAATAATAGTAAAATAGAGATCTATTTTACTATTTTACATCCATGTGATCTTTAGTTTTTGGGAGAATCCAAATTTTATGTCTCATCTTCAAGACTCATTGCTAAAGATGAAAAGTTAAAAGTTGTTTCAGGTTTAGAAGTATTCTGAATACAAATCAAGCAATAAATAGCATTTAATTACTTCATCTAAAAATCATAATGATGTAGAAAATCTATTCTATGCATAAATAATTGGATGTTCAATGGAGTTGTATCCTAAGCTTGTTTAACTTATGCAAAACTAATTTTATGCATTCAACAATTTAAAAATAAAGAGAGGGGCCAGTCCAGTGGCATACTGGTTAAGTTTGCACAATCTGCTTCGGCTGCCCAAGGTTCACAGGTTCAGATCCAGGGTGCGAACCTACACACTGCTGCTCATCAAGCCATGCTGTGTCAGTGTCCCACATACAAAGTAGAGGAAGATTGGCACAGATGTTAGCTCAGGGCCAATCTACCTCAGCAAAAAAAAAAAAAAATTAAAAAGGGCAAGTGATTTTCCTCACCTTTCCACTCATTGAGCACACAGGGCAGACTAGGGTGCTAGAAATGGGAGATGTGGCTCCATGTCCCCTCAGTCATCATAGTTCACGTATGCCTCTCATAATCTGAGCATCCCATCATTAGTATGATTCTGGGCTTTAACGCATTTTCAGTTTAGTGTGTGCTGTAAACAAAAGTTAGATAGACATGTTTTTCAACTAAGGAAAGAGCAATTTTTTAAACTGGGTGGAAAGATGGATATTTTGGACTCAGTGAGACAATAGGTTATATCCATCTCCCATGTAACAACTTCTTAAGGGAATTTTAGTGTTTTTTTGACCCACTTGTTCCTTTAAGAACCTAACCTACACACAAAAAGAAGAATCCACTGTACCTAAACTCACTGCAGCCACCTATTATCACACGGATACCCAAGTTCTCTCAGTAGTGCCAAGAAACATTTTACAATCTACAAAGTAGACTATATTTGCATATTTATATCTCACATGGAAGCATCACATACCTGTAAAGCATTGCATACTCATAATGCAACTTGATTTGTATATGTAAATACCGATAAATATGAATATTTAAGTCCCAAAGAAGATTTCATTTAGAAGTAGAGCATATCCATAATGCAACTTGATATTTGCCTAATATAGCATAACCCAAACAGTTAGTACTAACTATCAATTGGAGATGCCCAGTAAACAAGTCTTTTCCCACCGCACTGAAGAAGAGCAGGTCTAGCCTGAGCAGCATTCTATGCCAAGAGGTTCCCCAGGATGGAAAACAGGAGAATTTAATCAGAATTCTTCCTAGAAAAACTTAGCTTGCCTCTAGGCCATTTTTAACTCAGATAAAATCCAACTGTGATTTAAAAAACCAATTTGCAGGAGGTGGCATGGTGGTTAAGCTCACACACTCTGCTTTGGTGGCCCGGGGTTCACAGGTTTGAATTCCAGGTGCAGACCGATGCACCGCTCGTCAAGCCTTGCTGTGGCGGTGTCCCACATACAAAAAATAGAGGAAGATGGGCACAGATGTTAGCTCAGAGCCAATCTTCTTCAGCAAAAAGGGGAAAATTGCCAACAGATGTTAGCTTGGGGCCTATCATCCTCACCAAAAAAAAAAAAAATTCACAAATATTTACTGAATCCTTACTATGCATAAGGAACTGTCCTGGGTATTATAGGAAATATGAAATATTTTTACAAGAGTTCTATCTACTTGAAAACAAAGTCATATGCACGTGAAAAGTTACAAGTAAGTTATAGGATAGTCCAAAGGCTATTGCGATAGTCTAAGGGAAAAGTGATGAAGGCCCAGAGCAGGGCAGCGAATTGGGGATGCTGAAGGGGCCTCTGAGAGACACCCAAGAACTGGGTTGGTCTTAGGAAATAACTGCAATTGGCACATGAGAGGGGAGTCGGAGTTGACTCAATTCTAACTTGGGGTGGATAGTGATGATGTTAAATAAGATAGAGAATACAGGAACAAGAAAAAGTTTAGGTTGGGAAAATTAGCACTTTTTTTACTTTGTTGCTTTTACTTTTGTTTTTTAATATGGATATTTGGGGGACTTTTTCTATATGGGTATTTTAGAGGGAGTTGCAGGTCATCTAGCTAAAGTGACTTAGGTTTTACTAATCTATAAATCATTGTCATATAGATGATTATTGACTCAATGGATATAAATGAAATATCCAGTGAAAACACAGACAGTAAAGAGAGAATTGAATCTAGTGGTGACTGCATTAGTTGCTCACAGCAGGAATAAGAACGATGAGGTGGAAAAAAGAAAAATATGGGATAGAAAACTTGTGAGTCCAAAGAAAAATATAGTTTTAAGAAAGAAGGCTTAGTAATTTCTGTCTGCAGTTGGGTTGAGGTCAAAGAAGATGAGAACAGAAAAAATATTGGCATTTTTTTTTGAGCAATTAGGACATTTGTACCTTTGAGAAGCAAGAAGGGTGCAGGGGAGAAAGCTATATTATATGCTAACAAGAAGGCATTGAGGGTTAAAAAATGGATTTAGAAGTATAGACCAATCATCCAAACAAGAAAGAAGAGAAATCAGATGGTCACTACAACAAGAAATGTGTTTTTCAAGGTAGAGGAGAACCTTCCAATAAGGGATGATCAAGAATCATACAGTATCTCTTAAGACCAGTCCAAACCATAGATTTGTTCAACCTCCCCCCTTCCTTCCAAACTCTTGCTCTTACACACTTTCATCCCCTAACAGATCCATAATTTTCTAGTGGAGACAAGACAAAGTTTACCAGGTTAAGTGTATGCTGACACACCTGTCATAGGACATCAAGATGGTTGAACTGCCATCCAGGCTTCCTTAGGATTCATCTTCATGGACATAAGGAAAGAGCTGTCCCTGTTAATGTAAGAACAGAAAGTGTATAGTAGGACGCAAATTTTTCTTGATTTAGTAGGAAATGCAAACTCCAGTTCTAGCATAGGAGCTAGTTCCGTCTTGGAAAGCTGTTGAAAAGAGCTGATGCTAAACTATGTATCCTGACCATACATCCCAGGCTAATCTCTGGCATGAACATTGGAGGCAGAAACTAGTCAGCAGCAGAAAGGTGAAGGTTCAGTTATTATTCATCTTTGCGTACCCGGAACCTAACACAACACCTAGCATGGAGCTTCGATTATTGTTTGTTAGATTGAACAGAATTTTTAAAACATTTATCTGGTCTAAAATTACTCTATCAAACATGTTATACTGACAAGAGTATAAGACTAGGACATAGTAGGTTAGGGTTTCAGGTCTGCTCTGGAACTTTTTGATGTCTTTTATCTTTCTGATAGTTCTCTCATTTGTATTTTTATTCTGCCAACTTTGCAGATTTTTAGAGGGGAACACATGAAAAAATGCATGTGAAAGTGCTTGTTATATTTTTAAATACTATACAAATATCAAGGCACTTTTTATTACTACTATTAATATATCATATAAGGTGATCAGATCTTGACATAAAATGTGCATTTTTTCTGTAAATTGGCTTTGCTACAAGTGTTATTTTATCTTATTTACCCCTGTTTATCTAATCCGTGCTTGAAATCTGCTAAAACTATTTGTCTATTTATCAGAGTGGCCCTAATTTAGAATACAGAGACTAACGGCATTGGAAAATTGCACTGAAAGGAGTCACCCATGTACTATGATAGATCATAAATATGGATGACTAGTAAGACACTTCGCTTAAGATGCAAATTAGCAGAGAATGAGATGCAGCGAGTTGTGCACCAGAGTTTCAAATCCTGATGGAGAAGTTCCTGCAGGGTCACCAGACAAAAAGCAGGTTTCTCCCTACGAGGCTGTAGACACTCCCTCGGCCTGTCACGCAACACTAATTGAACAGGATACTAACAGGAGAGAAAGTGTGCCAGCCACATCCCTCAGTGCAGAGCCGCCAAGTCAGTCTGGGCAGGCGCTCTTTGCAAGAAGCACAGGGGTACAGAACTACAACCCAGAAACCCACAGCCAGGCCAATCCTAGCAGCAGAGTGGCTGAGGAAAGGAGGAAGGCAGCAAGGGTGAAACAGAAGCTTTGAAGGGAGTGCAAATAGTCACAATGGGGATAAATAGTTCTCAGGGGAACCACAGTGCTCTGCTATCCAAACTCTCCTCCTTGCCCTCTCATAACTTTTGCAAAGTGTATCCCCCAAGCCCCCATCCTGCCACCCTCCCTATCACCCCAGATAAGACTCAGATGATGAGATTCCTCGTGTAATATATCAGACAACAGAGGTTTGGAGTACGTACGTCTACTCATGCAGACATGATAACAGTGTATGAATATGCAATCTTGAGTATAGCCAATAGCAGAGAGAGGGAGAGAATTTAAAAGTCAAAGAGAAGGGAGGACATCACTACGTAAAATGAAACTATAAAGTGTCTGCTGTAAAAGTCCTTGATAGAGGCAAAAAGCAACCAGAAGCATAGTTTTCGTTCCACATGCGCTCAAACTGCCTTCTTTTTATTGCTCTGTTCATCATACCTTCTCTCCGCTGCCTGTGTTAGGAGCCTCTTCTCAGAACTAATGTAACAATCCAAACAGGCCAAGTTCTTTGAAATGCAGCAGTAAGCAGGAGAAGAGAAGGCTGAGAAAAAGAGGAAATATGAGAAAATAAAAATGAGAACAGAAAGTAAGAAAGAATGACAGAGAATAAAAGAACTAGGGTTTCCTTGTCATGGCTCCAATCTCTATACACCTTTCACAAATTCTAAAACACGTGCAGGGCCCCATTAATCAGGACTGCAGCCAAGGAGAGGCCAGTCTGAGTAACAGGCATCTCTCCAGTTTGTCTGAGCTGACCCTCTTCCCACAACATCATTTGCTAAACTGAACTGCAAATTTCTCCGAAGCATTGATACTTTGATCGTTGATACTTTCTGCTTCTGGTCACAAGAGGAAGTCCCAAAAGATGAACTACCTCTCCAAACACAGGAACACAGGATAAAAAAAAGCAGGAAAGGAAGATAAACAAGAACACATTTAGAGCTTTCACTCACTTGATGAATCAGAATTCACAGACATCTTGAAAATCCCTTTAATAAAGGGGAAAATTAGGATCAAGAAAATTTGTAATTTGTCCAAATCATGTTTGACACAAATAGAATCAAAGTACTTCAAATATAACAGCCAAATCATTCTCTTAAATACATGAATGGATATATCAAGTGATATTTATCCATTAAGAGATCTCTATTGAGCCTCCACTATCACGGGCCTCCGTAAATCAGTGTGGCCATCAGTGATATCATCTTTAATAGCCATATCCAGGGCAACGGGGGTTGTGGGGGGTGAGGGGGATCCCCATTAAATCTAGTTGCCTGCTGCAAAATCACATGGTAACACAGCGTCCATAACCAGCATGGGAACAAATTCCAGGTCACAGAGCAAAATAACCAGAGTGTGATCCCCATGGAAGGAGCAACCAACAACAGCTACGGAGCATATGTCAAATGAGGACAGGGGGTAATAATAATCACTAACATTTATTGAGCTCTTACTATTTGTCAAGCACTGAGTATCATCTCATTCAATCCTTACCATAATATTGTGAGATAAGTATTATAATTAGGAAAATGAGCTCAAAGAGATGAAAGGATTTTCTTAAGCTCACACAGTGAATAACTGGTGGGATCAGGCAGGTTTTGAACCAGATACTTGATGCCAGAGCCTCTACCAACCCCTGTGCTAGACAGCCACAGGCTCATCCTCCAACCTCGCCCCTCATTCATTGATCCTTCCGGGAACCTCCATCATCTACTCTTCTACATGGTTCTCTCATTCTCTCTCCTGTCTTTCCTTCTCTGAGACTATTTTGTCTCCGTAAATCTCTCCTTTTCAACATTTCTCTTTTTTCTCTCTCTCCCTCTCCTCCTCTCTTTCTCTTTGTCTCAATCAATCAAAGTAAATATAGATTTCAAATAAGTTCTTTAAGTGGTGACTCTACTTTATATCATCTGTTCGTAAAGTGCACTGGCAGTATGGGAGAAGGAGGTACCCTTTTACATGTCTATGTCTCTTCGCCCACAAAGAAACTAAGTAGTTTTTTACTTCTATGTGGCCCTTGAGTGATCTGTCTCTTAAATCAAGGCTTATTGGTAAGTCAAAAAGTTTCACACTACCCAAAATTGGTGCTGTGGACTCAATTGTGTCCTTCCCAAAATTTGTATGTTGAAGCACTAACCCCCATGGGACTATAATGGAGCTAGAGTTTTTAAGGAGGCGATTAAGGTTAAATGATGTCATAAGGGTGGGGCCCTGATCCAATAGAATTTGTATCCTTATAAAAGAAGAAGAGACACCAGAGATCTCTCTTTCTCCATCATGTGAAGACACATGGAGAATGTGACTGTCTGCAAGCCAAGAAGAGAGCCATCACCAGGAACCAAATCAGGTGGCCTCCTTTTTTTTAAATTGAGGTATAACATATTAATTTTAGGTGTACAACACAATGGTTTGATATTTGTATATATTGCAAAATGGTCACCACAATAAGTCTAGTTAACATCTCTCCCCACACATAATTACAAAATGTTTTTCTTGTGATGAGATCTTTTAAGATCTACCCTCAGCAACTTTCAAATATGCAATAAGTATTGTTAACTATAGTCACCATGCTGTACATTACATCCCCATGATGACTTTATTTTATAACTGGAAATTTCTACCTTTTGACCCCCTTCACTCATTTTGCCCACCCTCTGGTAACCACCAATCTGCTGTCTGTATCTATGAGCTCATTTTTTTTTCTTTTTTAGATTCCACATGTAAGTGAAATCATACAGTATTTGTCTTTCTCTGTCTGACTTATTTTACCTAGCATAATGCCCTTGAGATTCATCCATGTTGTCACAAATGGCAAGATTTCATTCTTTTTTATGGCTGAATAATATTCCATTGTATTGTATTGTATACAATAATATTCCATTGTATACATACCTATATATGTATCTCACATTTTCTTTATCCATTCTTCTATCTGTGGACACTTAGGTTGTTTCCATGTTTTGACTATTGTAAATAATGCTGCAGTGAACATGAGCATGCATATATCTTTTCAAATTAATGTTTTGTTTTCTTAAGATAAATTTCTGGATCAAATGGTAATTCTATTTTTAATTTTTTGAGGAGCCTCCATACTGTTTTCCATAGTGGTTGCACTGATTTACATTTCCACCAACAGTGTACGAGGGTTCCCTTTTCCCCACATCCTCACCAACACCTGTTATTTCTTGTCTTCTTGATAATAACCATTCTAACAGGTGCGAGGTGATAGCTCACTGTGGTTTTGATCTGCATTTCCCTGATGATTAGTGATGTTGAGCATCTTTTCATGGACCTGTTGGCCATCCGTATGTCTTCTTTGGAAAAATGTCTCTTCAGATCTTCTGCTGTTTTTAAATCAGATTATTTGGTTTTTTTGCTATTAAGTTGTATGAATTCTTTATATATTTTGGATATTACCCCCTTGTCAGATACATGATTTGCAAATATTTTCTCCCACTCAACAGATTGCCTTTTCATTTTGTTGATTGTTGCCTTTGCTGTGCAGAAGCTTTTTAGTTTGATGTAGTCCCACTGGCTTATTGTTGCTTTTCTTGCCTTTGCTTTTGGTCTCCCTCCAAAAAATCATCACCAAGACTGATGTCAAGGAGCCTACCTCCAGGTTTTCTTCAAGGAGTTCTATGGTTTCAGGTCTTACATTCAAGTTTTTAATCCATTTTGAGTTAATTTTTATGTATGGTGTGAGATAGTAATCCAGTTTTCCCAACACCATTTATTGAAGAGACTGTTCTTTGCCCGTTGTATATTCTTGGCTCCTTTGTTGTAAACTAATTGACCATGCATAAATTAATATGCATGAGTTTGTTTCTGGGCTCTCTATTCTGCTCCATTGATCTATGTGTTTGTTTTTATGCCAATATCATATTGTTCTGATTACCATAGTTTTGGAATATAGTTTGAAATCAGGGATTGTTATGCCTCTAACTTTGTTCTTCATTCTCAAGATTGCTTTGGCTACTCAAGGTCTTTTGTGGTTCCATACAAACTTTAGAATTGTTTGTTCTATTGCGGTGAAAAGTGTCATTGGAATTTTGATAGGGATTGCATTGAATCTGTAGATTGCTTTGGGTAGTATGGAGCCAGCACCTTGATCTTGGACTTCCCAGCCTCCAGAACTTCGAGAAATGAATTTCTGTTGTTTAAGCCACCCAGTCTATGGTATTTTTTATGGCAGCCCAAGCTGACTAATACAATTGGTTTTAAAAATATAGCTTTTCTTGGGGCCGGCCCGGTGGCGCAAGCGGTTAAGTGCGCGCGCTCCGCTGCGGCGGCCCGGGGTTCGCTGGTTCGGATCCCGGGCGCGCACCGACGCACTGCTTGGTAAGCCATGCTGTGGCGGCGTCCCATATAAAGTGGAGGAAGATGGGCACCGATGTTAGCCCAGGGCCGTCTTCCTCAGCAAAAAAAAGAGGAGGATTGGCGGATGTTAGCTCAGGGCTGATCTCCTCACAAAAAAAAAAATATATAGCTTTTCTTAATGTGAAAATTTCATACTTTAAAATGTTAGCAGTATGATTTCATGTTGAGAATTCACATCATTACTGAACAGTTTTGAACTTAACTGGACCTTGGTTAGCATGTTTCCTGGACAAAAAGAAACGTATTTCTAAAATGCTAACATTTAAAACATCCATTATTTAAATCACATCCAAGATTTACCTGACCATTTAGGACAGAAAACCATTTTTCTGAAAAACTAAGTGATTTTGACAGATGTAATCTGGATCCTTCCTATGAAAAACATGAAGAAAGGAGAGAGAGGCCCCTAAATTTATTTACATGTCAGTTTGAAATTTGGTGACATTTTTTTCTCTGAGTTATTTTATTCAATATCCAATAGATGACCCTGTTCCCAATTCTATCCACATCTGATCAAAGAAAAATAAACCACTCATCCAGCTATCAGGTCCAGAAACTAGGAATAACCTAAGAGAAGAAAAATACTCTTTTTCAAAGTCTCTTTATTTTCCATGCTAACATCAGTGTGAATGCTACTGCTGTGCAGCCACTCACTGGAGCTGTTGAAACATCAAACAGCTTTAGGAAAATACCGGTGGTTTTAATTATTTCCCCATTGGGAATCTTTGGCTTCATTGAAAAAGGTATATGAGTTGTTTGATGGCTGAATGGAAAAATAAAAACGATACAGAGAACACCTCCACCAAAATCCTCTTCCAGGTTTCATGAAACTTCAGCAAAATACAGTTTGGTGGCCTGTTGGATGACCTCTGAGAGGTGGAAAGTTATTGTGAATCCTCACCTCTTCTTCCTGTGAGATAAGTTGAGAAATTCGAGAAGATGCCTTATATCTGAGCCTGACTCCAGACACGCTTTTTCTGATTCAGCCATAGCTTTGCTTGGAAACCTGTACGTCATGGCCTTGGCAGGCCCCCAAACTTCCTCCTATGCAGTCTGCTATTTTTCCTCTAGCTTACCCAAAATAGCTGGGCAGAGATTTAGTACAGTTGGTATGCTGGGGTTTATAGGCCAAAGTGTTGTCAAGTTTCTTTCTGTGGGCAAGCAGAGGTTTTTGAAGACTGGCAAGAACAAAGGAAAGGTGGTTCCAGCCTTCTGCATCTGTCTTCTGGAAGAGTTAGAGATCCACTTTCCCTCCTCCAGAGAACCCCAGTATTAGAATGCCTGTACTATATTTAACCTCCCCTTCTGTCTTCTTTTATTCTCTGAAAAATCCTTTATCCCATTCTGAAACCCAAGTGCTTGGAACTATAGTGTATCATTGGTATTATATTTAAACATACTTTGTCTAGGATCCTGCACAGTCAAGACAAGTAAATAAATTTCTTTCTGGAGAATTTTCTAGTATATTATTTCTCGATATTCTATTTTAAAATGCAAAGTCCAGTATTTGGGAGGGGAAATGCAAAGGGTAAAGAAAACAGATCTCACCCTGAGGAGAAAAGAAGAAATAGATTTGCTAACTTTTAACTATTCTGTCTAGAAGCCCTGTTTCTTTCCTCATACAATATTTGCACCTTTATTTCCCAGTTTTGTAAAAATGGACACTCCTATATTTCCCTCCAATCTCCTCTTTGCTCAATGTAGCCCAATAAAATAAGAAAATGGTTCAGGTCTTTCCCATCTGTTATGTGTCCCTGTTAAGTTGCTACTGTCTTTGCAATCACACCATTGCTGTTCCATCAGGCCATGCCATAGAATAAGATGCAAGTTGGTGATTTGATCCAGGTTTCACTTTTTGAGCGCCCTATTATAGATCAAGCATAGGTCTCCGACATGGAGAAAAAAGAGAGGAACAAAATTACGGACTATACCCAGGAAATTTTCCCCTAGAATCACTGACCTCTTCCTGCAGCCACAGGAAGAGTCACTCCATGGCTCTCTGCTGCTATTTCTCCTGGCCAAGGCAGGATTACGACCCTTAGATGCCCTAAGCACTCTACAGGTCCCCAACGCCCAACTCTAATACATCATTAGAAGTAAAACCAATACTAAACCATGAATGATTGTTTTATAGTTTTCAAAATTACACCAGATTCATATGTATGCAAAAGTGAAATTAAGTTCTGTCTAGATCTGCTATTATATGCTTGTACGTGTCTGTATTTGTGTTGCTGGGATCTTAAGCACTGGGGTCTTGAGCATCAGTGTGTAATCTAGCCCTGCCTGGGGCACCTAGATTGGGTGTTTGTCCTCTGACTTTACTTCCATATGAAATGATTGACCTAACCTGACATGGCTCATCCCTGTGGAGAATGTCCCAGGGAAACTGCGAGAAAAACATCAGAGAGGATCAAATACCAATGATTTGTCCAGCTGCCAATGCGGCAGCTCCCTAATAATAGGATGAAGGCACCAGGAACACTAGGTGTTTACATTTATTTTTAAAAAAGCAGCTCTGAAAGAGAGCTCTTCTTGGCAGAGTATACAAACATTTATATTGAACCTTTCATCTCCAGCACTTTTTAAGCATTACCTCATTAATCTTCAAAGCAGCTACATAAGGCAGGTAGAACTATTTGCTCTGCAATTTTAAATGTCCCACTGCATACGAGTGGGCGAGTGTGCAGTGACAGCACTACTAAGCCCGGCTCCCGACAGGCAGGCCACCACTGAGAGGAGGAGCCTCCCTGTGGGCTCCACCTGCCCAAGGCTTCCCGGCAATTCCCATCTCCCCCACACCCTTGGTTATCTCTTCAGGACTGCATCCCATCTGCAGGAGCTTTCCATCATTCCTCGCCCCTCAGCCCCATCCTTGCTCACCCCCTAAACTTGCTCATCTTTCTAGAATCCCATCTTTGCCTATATGATGAACCCCAACGAATTAATCCGAGAAATGACTTTGTGTTACATGGTCAGTATGCTCTACCTATCACGCTTCTACTTATATTTTGACAGAGACCTTATGCAGATTAAGTCTTAATACAAATATAACGAAAGGAATGATACTTTAAGCAGGAGGATCTGGTGAATGTCCTTTAATTGACATTAGACCACTGTAGGCTTTACGTAATCACTGGATGTCCAGTGAAGAAGGTAAACTAGGTAGATTAGAATGAAGCTTAACCACTTCTCACTCTTATTTATCATCTAAAAAATTTACATGTGTGTGTGCATGTATATGTGTGTGTGTGTGTGTCCCTTTAAGACTAATACTTCCTAGGTTTCTACTTTGCACTCTTTCATCAATATATGGGTCCTTGGCATTTTCCTTTACTTTTAGATTTTAGATATTAGTTTGCTTTTTAGATATGTTATTTATTATTTAGTGAAGGGATAACTGATACTCTGTGCTTCTATCTTTAAGAAAACTGACTAATACACAGCAGTTCTGGAATGATTAAAGGCATTAGAAATATCATTATATCCTTACTATAACCGTTTAGAAATATTAGCTTCGAGAGGCAAAAGAGAGTTACTCAATACTATTTATTGGTTTGTGACTTCCTTTCTATTCTCAGCATCATTAATTCTTTTTCATACTTTTTGAGATTTCTCCTTAATAGTACAATTCAGTTTTAACCACCTGACCAGACAGTACGGCTTGTCAAAGGCAGAACTTGTCTCCTACTGTATTGAGAACACTCCTTCAATCTACATCCTTACTTAGATGATATCTCAGAAATTACATTAGCAGCTAACATTTAATCAATGTAATGACAGTCTGTTGACAACCCATGTCTCTTATACAAAGATACCGGCTAATCCAGGAGGATTCCCCCACAGATAGTTTGAGAGAAAACAAATCTTACATTAACCCGAGAAAAAAAAAATCAAGTCCCCACCAAGAGTAGACATCTAGGAGGAATGAAATATAGGATGAAAAGTAGCTTCTGAATAGCTTCTGTCCTGTATAAAATTGTACCTCTAAAATTTTACCTAAGATGAAATTCTACATCTGCTTCCGTGTTTATATTCAGATGAATACCAATGTCTCCAGTGCCCAGCACAGTGCCTGACACATAAAGATTTTTGCCCGGCAAAGTTTTGCTGGAAAAAAATGAGTAGAAAAATACTCAAATGTCAAATATTAATAATTTTTGGACTATCCTCCATTTTATATTACCTAAACCCCAGCTTCTTCCATTAGAGGAAATCATCAGCAGTTGACAGTAGTTTAATTATATTTTAGGAGATATACAAAAACATAAAATCTATTCTCATAAAACATGAGCCAAAAAACATCTAATTGCCTCAGTATGGCCATTCTCGACTGCCCTCCATTTCCTTCTTAAGCGCCACTTAAATGTTCCCCTATTGCCAATTCCAGATATGTGTCTTAAATAAGTAATAAGATCATTAGCCCCGAAGTATACACACTCAACAGGCCAATTATTAAAATAATATGAGACCTTGGGAAAAAAATAACGCATTATATAAAGAAATCATGAAAACCCAGTGGAGAGTAAAATAAGCTGGCTGCAGGGCAGGACTGAATCAGACAAGTATGTACTGTGGTCTCCATGATTCCACTTCAGCAAGGAAATTTCTGGACAGAGCAGGGATTGTCGTGGAGATCAGGAGATCTGGGATCCAGCTGAAATGTAAAACTAAGTAGCTATGTGAGCCTAAGCATGTGATAGCTTCCAGTCTGAGTTGTTGTTTTGTTGCACACTGTAGACACTGAATTTATACAGGCTAGGTAGAAATAAGGACAGGAGGTACAGTAGTAGATACAAGAGGCATCTAACAGTCTCAAGAGGCAAAGGAGGTGGCACCTAAGATGAGACCTGAAGGACCACTGGAGTGGGGGTAAGACCTTGGGGAAGAGCAACCCATCTGCTAGTATTAGGAATATTAGGAAGTCCAGGGTTGGCCAGCATTGGCATAGCAACAACCATTGAGCAGCATTTCTCTACCTAGGCGGGTTCTCCACCCACCTGCAGAGTCCCACCAGGGGAGCTGCTAAATACGTGGATTTCTAGGTTCCATCCCAGCCTGACTGAATAAGAATCTCTTGAGAGTGGAGCCCAGAGTTCTGAACTGTAAAAATCCATCAAGTGATTTTGGTGAAAGTCGAGGTTTGAAAACCACCGCAATGACGAGAAAGTCCTCCATGCAGGTGGCTGCCAGTGTCCACCTGAAGCTGAAGATGGTCACAAGTTCGTACAGAAACATAGTCAGCAACAGAGAACCTTGAGTGGATTCCCAGTCACCAGGTTGGAGTTTTGGAACAGATTCGAGTTATGCAAGAGAAGGGACTGTGGTCGTGGGCAG